>NC_085011.1:10819528-10824528 GCF_963854185.1 Sardina pilchardus
ATTGTGCAGCCCTAAGAATTGTAATCGTAGCCACTGACCAGAGTAATCTCTAAGGTGGCCGCCTGCGCAGAGGCCGATAGCATCTCCAACAGCGGACCCCTGGACCAATCCGTACGGGATGTGGGCCGGACCCAGCCCAGAACTGAGCCAGGGGCAGCTGGTGGGTTGGAGCGTGCAACAGCACCGTAGGGTGTCCGGGCCGGACCGTATTTGTTGTTTAATGGCTTGTGGAAACATTTGGAGAACCGAGTTCCCGTATCGGAGCCTGGGTGGAACCATCTGGGGACGAGAGGATCCGTGTATTTAGAAGCGAGCGTGGTTTCCCCTGAACGTCCAAGTGAAATAGGTTCTCTTGTTTGCATGCATAACAAAAAATGTCTTTCTCTCATATTCCCATTTGCTAGACTATACTACACTGTCCTGATTAACATGAAAGATTACAGTCTGTACTTATGAAGGGTCAAAGTAACAATAATTAAATATAAAGTAAATTACAAAGTAAAATGTCATGTAAGTCATATCACCAAGTATCAAATTTAAATATATCAACGATTATTAAATGTAATCTAATGTAAAGTTTAAATCAATGTCATTTGAATTTTGAATTACATTAAACTTTAAATCAATTGAATAAGAAGTTGAATTAATTTGAAGTCATACATCACATTTATTTGCCTGTTGTTCTCATTTGGAATAAGACTTAACATTTCAGCCTCATGCAATTCCGTGCGCCACCATTTAATTCGAACGCCTTTACTTCAGACTTTGGACTTTGGTACTTCAAGGTTGTACTGTCACCTGTCAATCATGCTATGTCCCCCGCCCCCCGCCCATCCACTGAATCTGAGTCGATTTATCAGTTCTTTAGTAATAGTTTCCCCCACCATCACTAGAGCCTTCGTCCTTCGTCTGACGCTGGGTTTCCACAGAGCATGTCACCATGCGAGATCTTCTACTGTCTTTGCGCGAAATAGCCTACGCTTGCTAAAATTTCACCCAGGGGGTGTTGTCCAGTTGTCACACACAGCGTTTCGGCTCAGTGGTCAACAGGTTAGCTTAGTGGTTAGTGGTTAGCTCAGTGTTTAGTTAGCTAGACAGTCCAGTGCTTCAGATTACATTCAGGGGTTTATTTAGCCCAAGTATGTTCAAGTGGCATACACACAAAAATCCGTTTGAATGTTTTCATGTTGACAACAATTCATAATCTACAGAAACACCACAGTTCATATCAGCGTGCTAACTATCTAGTCGCCTAGCTTGCTATGTGTTTTCAATTGGTTATAATGGGTCAACAAGCTAACAAGCTAACAAGCCAACCTTCAATGATAGTGTGTCCTGAACACATTTGTTTAGCATATAAACAATAAACCGTATCAAAATAAGCCATTAAAAGTGGTCAAGAAACCTTTATTCACATCATTTAATACTTCCAGTTACGACCCCCGGAGCCACCGCCATTGATTTGTTTTTTTCCCACCTCTGTGTAGCCTACAGTGTACAACGTGGTGTGAGTGAGTCTTCCTAAAGACCTGATAAATCAACTCAGATTCAGTGGATGGGCGGGGGGCGGGGGACATAGCATGATTGACAGGTGACAGTACAACCTTGAAGTACCAAAGTCCAAAGTTTGAAGTAAAGGCGTTCGAATTAAATGGTGGCGCACGGAATTGCATGAGGCTGAAATTTTAAGTCTCATTCAAAATGGAAACAACAGGGAAATGTAAATGTAATGTATGACTTCAAATTAATTCAACTTCTTATTCAATTGATTTAAAGTTTAATGTAATTCAAAATTCAAATGACATTGATTTAAACTTTAAATTAGATTACATTTAATAATCGTTGATATATTTAAATTTGATACTGGTGATATGACTTACATGACATTTTACTTTGTAATTTACTTTATATTTAATTATTGTTACTTTGACCCTTCATATGTACTTGCCGAGAGTAGATAAGACGCTCACTATTTTTGACTACATCGCAACTCATTTTTGACTGACAACCTAGATGCCTAATCCCTGATCTTCAGCTTCAGCTTTCAGCATCTGATTGGTTCAAATGCAAATTAGCTGAAAATGAGGAGAATATTTGAATATTTTTTTATACTTTATTGATCCCAGACTGCTCAGTAAGGCTAGGTTATTATACAACAAACATGTCAAGATACATGTCGACTTTTGAGCAGAGCTCTTGCTAAATCTACTTCCATATGCTATTTGTGAAGACCCATAAATGCCCTCCCGCTCGGAGAGAGTGCCCTGCAGGGTGTGCTGGGGTTGAGAGGCCTCTCTGTTCAGCAGTGTGGAGCTCCTGGCCTGCCTGTGGGAGAGTGGCCTTGGCACGGCCTCCGCTTTGCCCCCATTCAAACGCTCTTTACTGAGGAGAGACCTGCTCACTGGTCTGCCTCCTTACCTGGCACACACACACACACACACACACACACACACACACACACACAGACACACACACAGCTGTTTGTACACATTCGCTGACCACAGGAGCTGCTTCTCACATCACCAAATAGAGTACATTCCTTATGATTATAAACATGCACGCTCACACAGCCACACCACACTCACGCACACACACACACACACATCCACACATGCTTGTACACACAAGCACGTACAGTATGCAAACACATACATACACACAAAACTCTGTGTGTGTCAGTGCATGTGTGTGTGTTTGTGTGTGTGCGTTTTTCCGGCATGTTTACAGTACATCTCTGCATACCTGTAGCGTCCGTGTCTGTGTGTGTTTGTATGTTTCCATGGCTTGTTTACTGTGTCGTTGCATACCAATAGTATACAGCATGCACGATTTATACTCGGGCTGAGTGTTTGTGAACATAAACTAGTACACACATCTGTGCTTATCAGACTGTGTGTCAGAGTCTGAGTGTCCAAAACAACACAGCAAGGGCTCAGAATCCTCATTCCAGCCCCTCGGCTGAGACACAGAAGTGAAGGAGAAAGAGGAAAGATGGAGAGACACAGAAAAGAAGAAGGAAAGAGTGGAGGAGATGGAAGAAAGAGGGAGAGATGGGAAGAGAGGAAAGCTGAAGAGGTCTGTATACTTGGCTGTCAGTGACTGAAGGATGGCCACGTGTATTGGCTGTTGAGCTGACATGACTCAGTTCAAGTAAGTTCAGTCCATATATCACACAAGCACAAGTACACACACACACACACACACAAACAATTCACACTCATACCTGGATTAAGTGTTCTAGAGGACTCGAACAAATGGCCATGGAAACCGCATTCACAAAGACATGTGAATGAACACTCTCTGACACGTTTTCTCACTTACATGGATACCCTCACTCCTCCCAGACATATAAATACACATGCACACACACACACACACACACACACACACACACACACACACACACACACACACACACACACACAACACACACACACACACACACTAAAGCCCCTTCTCTTAACTGCTCCTTTTGTTTCTCTCATGCTTTCACATCTCTCAGAGAGCACAGTGATTATGCTGCATGTTAACTGCATCAGAGCGCACACACACACACACACACACACACACACACACACACACACACACACACACACACACACACACATCAAATAGAGGACTTATGATTATAAACATGCACGTTCACACAGTCACACCACACACACGCACGCACACGCACACACTACTACTCCCCTGAAGGTGATTGATGTTGTTGCATGTTCAAACTGGACCTCTGGCCTATAGCCTGCTGTTTATGCCGACATGTGCTTGAGCTTTGTGTGTATGTGTGTGTGTGTGTGCGTGCATGTACACGCATGTTTGTGTATGTATTTCTCAATCTCTCTCTCTCTTATGTTTCATAATGTGCATTACTGTGTATGATGGGTGACCCAAGCAGTATGTTCACTGTATGCAACACCTTCAACCAAGACCACACTCATGTTTTCATTGAATTAAACAGCTGTTGAGAACAAATAAGACCAACATTCCTCTTTAAACTGAAATAATGTTATAGTTGCTTTATTCATGTGGTTTTTCCTATAAAAACTGGATTTTGGAGTATGTTGGAGCAAGCTGAACCACTACTACATGTACTACTACACCTGTGTGCACAATAGTGTAATCCCACAGAAAACACAACATGCTACTACTGGGAACGTGAGGACCTTATTATCACGTTTTAACTAGTGAAGGAAAGGAAGAGAGCTTAAAAAGAAAACTAGGAGGTTGAGAGGCTTCTACCAAAAATCCTCCGCTACAACCCTCTCTGTTTCTACTCTGTTTGATGCTGTTGCAGCCCAAGAAACATTTGATCGCCATGACAACAGCAAAATGTTTGTTTACACTATGAGACAAAGTAGAGCTGCATGTCAGTGATTTTCAAAGATCAAGAGCTAGATCAGCTCAGTCTAATTTGAGACTTTGAGGAAATCAGTTGTGCCAAATGAAGCTCTGTGGTTTACTCAGCTGCTACTCACCGGACCCTGATGAGAAGTTGGAGGGCAAGACGGTCAGGGGTCAAGGTGAAGACCAAAGGAAAGGAGCAAAAGAAGAAGAGGGTGAACCCAAGAAGGAGGAGGCCATGCGCCTGAAGAAGGACATGGCCGATAGAAAGAGAAAGGAGGAAACAGTGTTTGGGAGCTTGAAGTGGCTGGCTGCCCCTGAGGCACTGGAAGCAAACACGGCTATTCGTCCTGTTAATGAAGCCTGGATGATAGAGATCGCCAACCCAAGTGTGAATGCTACTCCAGCTTTTGTGATGGCATCTGTGGTGGAGATGGCTAACACTAGCACAAATGCTAGTCCAGCAGTTATGGCATCTGTGGTGGAGATGGCTAACACTAGCACAAATGCTAGTTCTACAGTTGTGATGGCATTTGTGGTGGAAATGGCTAACACTAGCACAAATGCTAGTCCAGCAGTTGCCATGGCTCCTGTGGTGGAGATGGCTAAGTTAGCGCAAATGCTAGTCCAGCAGTTGTCACGGCACCTGTGGTGGA
>NC_085011.1:10829528-10852028 GCF_963854185.1 Sardina pilchardus
AGATACATTGGTGTTTTAATGTATGAACACAGTCAATTGAAGAAAAGAAACATATATTTGTTTATATATATGAAAAACCTCCATCTTACGGTGTTGACACACAACTGACGGTGTTGACACACAATTGACGGAGTTGACAAACTAATCGAAAATCAAACTAATTAAAGATATTTACCTAGTTTTGACATGGCAAAGGGAGAGAGTATCAAGAGAAAGATATCTACAGGGTCTCAGGCAGGTGAGTTCTTTGATTTGCTTCTATTTCTTTCAGCAAGTAAGTAAATACATAGACAGAGTTTTATCGGCCATTACTGCCTTCAATGTAGAGCCAAGTATTAGATATTTTTATATAATAGTTTGCAGTGATGGGCAAGCTACTTAGAAGATGTAGTGACCTAAGCTACCAGTTACTCTATAGTAAATGCAAGCTAAGTAATAACTTTCGCAAAAGTAGTTTACTACATCAGAAACTACGTAATTTATGTAATTTACAGAAGCTATGTAATTTACAAAACAATGAACAACAACCAATAAAGTAAACCAGCTTCATTCCAAGTCAGTCACCTAGCCAACATAATCAGCACAACAAATACAGTAACTTAATTACCTTGAATTTCACATGTGGGCTATAACATACAGTATGTTCAGTTCAAAAACGATAACCAACACCAATTTGAGAAAAACAGGCTCCACGTAGAGAGTGTACATATGTAGCCCAAATTAGATTTTGTAATTTCTTAAGTTTGCAGGATAAACAGGAAGCTAACTTTTTACTACAACTCAAGCTCTTAACTCTAAGCTTCACCTCTTGATTACCCCAGTTTCATTCTACTTCGCTGAAATGTTGGTGCTGCATTTAAAAGTACAATTACCCATTCAGTTTATCTTTACCATGAGCAAGTTAAAACTAATGCAACCAATTTTGACAGCCTATTTCATAGACTTTGCTTACCAAAACTGCTACCACCTACAATTTTGTTGCTTCATCTCTGGCTTGGAAAATTAGTTTGTCTTTCAAGTTTATACAGAATATACTGTAGCCTAAATGATACATTTATGGGTCGCCAGAATGAAGCTCTACTGTGAGCTCCACAGATGCTCTGGAAAATGTAGCGACTGTAAAAGCTACTGCACTACACAGTAAAACAAAATAGCTAATCTATTGAAAAACGATCTGCTTCAAAAAATAGTTACGCATCAAGCTACTGAGAAATGTAGTTAAGCTAGTAGCTTTGCAACAAGTAGTGAAGCTACTGCCCATCACTGATAGTTTGTCTAACCTGCTTGACTTGGGTATTGGACAAGAGATGTTGAACATGCCTATGCTCTATGAAGTCCATAACATCAGGGGCTATGGCATATCAGGAGCTCCTTGGTCTGGCTTGCTTGGAGGGGCCAAGCTGTCCCCGTCAGTTTCAGAGTCTTTTACTGGACAGAAACAGACATCTCTCCTCCCATATTTAGGTGAAAATTGGCCTGTAGATGGCTGGACACAGTTTTCTGTGAATATCTTGAGAACTGCAGGGCCTAGGGGTCATGTCAACCCATCACATAACCACTCATTTAATGTTTAGCGCCACCTAGTCAAAACTGCGTGAAATTTGAAGTGTAGGATCTTGATGACACCCTCTGAATGTATGCCAAGTTTTCTGTCATTTGGTTCATGGGGGACCATACAATAAATGAATATACGTACATTAAGTGACTGTACACTACGCACACGCATACACACACACACACACACATATAAAGATACATGCACACACACACGCGCGCACACACACACAAGCAGACACACACATATAAACACACACAGACAAGCAGACACACACACAACATAAACACACACACACATGCACATACATACATACATACAGTACACACACACACAGGTACGCACACACTCACAAACATGCACATACACACAAACTTTTCAGTATTATACTTTTCAGTATTATCATGTTTTGCAGTTGTTATATGTTATTTAATGAGTATTTGGGAGCACTTTTCCACTCCATCAGCTTACATGTCAACACCGTCAGACGAAATATCTGACAGAGTTGACGTCTGATGGAGTTGACAAAACAACATGTTTTTTTTTACTTAATCATGTGTAGTAGATGGTAGCCGTTCTGATTTTCCTTAGGTGCTAGCTGCCACTAAACTAAACCAAAATACCAACTTTTATTTCAAACTTCTTGATTGAATTCATCCCTACTTTGAAGACAGTGTTGACACAAAAAAGCTGTGACCACAGGGTTTTCAACTTGTTTGCTGAATATTGACATTTTTTTTAAACTAGCGAGACCATGTGTTGGACTGCTGCATCCATCAACAGAAAGAAGTCTAAGGGGGTCCTCAGGGTTAAAGCTGACCAAAATATGCCTGATTTATTTCGAATTTGAAAAATGTCTGACGGAGTTGACAGAAATTGAGGACAGATTTTGAAAGGCTGTTGTTAATGTATAAAGTAAAGCAATGTTCACTTTAAATATTTTGTGATATTTTACTAAGTCATCCAATTAACCTCATAGTCATAATTGTGCATTCTGGTCATTTTAAACACTTTATTTTTGTAGTTTGATTCTGTCACCTTTACAGAGGACAAGTTCATTTGCATGGGCTTTCATAGTACAGTGCCGGTATTTTATGAATTTACTATGAAATAATATAAATATATACAAAACTAAGGGTCTGAACATACACAAATCTTTCATGTCCAACTTTTAAAGCCTTTTTAAATTAAATTATTTATAGTTTTTTAAGGAAAATGGCAACATTTTGATGGGGGACGTCTTTTGTCCCTTATCTCAAGAATCAGTGATAAACTTTGTCTACAAGTGTTATATGATGGCCGATTGTTTGTGAGGGCAGGCCAAGCTCTCCATCCTTAAGTCCCACAAAGCAAGAAATTAAGGCAAGGACATGGTCTCCATTTTCAAATATCTAATGGAAACAACAATATTGGTGGAGTACATGTTCCACTAACAAACAGAGCACTTGGCTCAGTTAAGTCCATGGTGAAATGGAGTGTAAAGGAGGGCATCATTTCAGCTAATGACTTTGGGAGGCCGGTTTTCAACTGCTGAAATGGATTGTTTATATTCAGCGGTATTTCAGTGGTTTTCAATGTTTTTTTTTAAATAGAGTGTGTTTAAAGTTCTCTCTCCTTTCTTTCTCTCTCTCTCTCTCTCTCTCTCTCTCTCTCTCTCTATCTATCTCTGTTTCTCTTTGAAATAGTTGTGCTTGCTCCCATGACTTCACTTCTTGTATTTCTAAACCACAGAATGATTACAAAAATAATAGGCCTACATATAAATGATATCAGTAATTGTGTTCTTTTTCTCTTTCTCTCACTCTCTCTCTCTTCCAATCTTGTTCTTACTCACGGTCACTAACACACCCACATACAGTTCACCTGCAGATATGCATATGCACACATGGCGTTCACTCATTCACTCACTCAGTCACTCCAGACCTATTTTCCCGCTCTATTTGTTTGCTGTGTCTCCCGTCGTGTGTTTGCTTAGGTCTGTTTGGAGAGTCGAAAGTCAAACGTATGAAGCCCAACTCTTTCAGGAATGGCTCAGTAGGTTGGCACCCCTTCAGGCCAGATCAATCAATCACAGAAAAGGGGAATAAAAACACTTCAAGGAAAGACGTAGTCATATCTGACTCACTTAAGAGTCATCAGATTCACTGTCTAAGCTCACAGAAATAAACACACACACACATACACACCACACAATGGCCACTGAAACACACACACACACACACACACACACACACACTTACACACACAGACTCGCACCTTTACAGCTGTTATAAGTCTCACCACAGTGAATCATTAGCTCTTGGAACGATAGGGAGTCTGGATAGACCAATAACTGACACACATATCTCCCACATCGTGCTGAATCACCTACAAACACACAGGCACCAGGTCACAGTCTGAGTCTGGAGGACAAACTTTGCATTTGTGTGTGTGTGTGTGAGTGTGTGTTGTGTGTACATGCATATCTGTGTGCATGGGTGTGAGTGTGTTTAAGGCCGGACGACAAACTTGAGATTTGTGTGTGTGTGCGTGTATGTGTGTGTGTGTGTGTGTGTGTGTGTGTGTGTGTGTGTGTGTGTGTGTGTGTGTGTGTATGTGCATGTGTGTGTGCGTGCGTGTGTGCGTGTGTCTATGTGTGTATATATGTGTGTGTGTGTGTGTGTGTGTGCGGGTATAAGCCTCCCGGGTGTTGTTGGTTGTGCTGCAGGATAAAGTGGTGAAGCGGTCTGACTCATGCTAGCACCCCACTGAGCCCAGGCTCCTGCTCCTGCTCCTGACACAGCTCCATGTCTCATCCTCGGCCCTCTTCATTTGGCGTACGGCTGCACAGGACTATTGGTCTAGTATCTGTACACAGTGGTGTAGTGGTGTAATCTCTAGGACTACGCAGTAGGCCTATGCCCACTTAAAAAGCACCACTGTCTCAGTATATCCACTTAAAATAGGCAAGGATACGTATTATCATTTGGGGTTGATCACAGTATACCCACTATAGCCAAGTACAGATAACTAGACAGCACCACTGTCTGTACAGTATTGTTAAGAGCAGTCAAGTCAGTCAAGTCTCTACCTTTTGTGACAGGTTCTGCTCACCGTTTCGTCCTGTTGAGTGTGAGTGTAGTATTCACCCTCCTGGAGCTCAGGCCTAAAGCCTCACCCGGTAAATACTACTGAGCTCAGTGGAATTTGTGTCTGTGTATTCTTCAGTCACTTCGAGCTCTAGAGCTTTCACTGCAGATGCATGCCAACTGATTTCTGTGTCCCACTTGGTTGTCTGGTTGCCGATACAAGTTTGTGTATTTCTATAACTGGAATGAAATGAATATGTTGCACTTATATTTGGAGTTGGTACCTGTGTGTTCTTGCATTGGAGTTAAACGAATGTTCATTTTAAGAGCTCATACTACAGTAGGTTGTGGCGTGCGTGGTCATACAGGACCTCACTGTGGGCTTAGCCAATAGGAAACACCTGCCACCCTTCGCCACTCTGAGGTGGCACCCCCAAAAGTAGCACCCGTGATAACACACTCCACTCAGGGTTCACAGAGTTCATCTGATGACACACACACTCCAGTGTGTGATATCGTATTGTGTTCAGATGTGTCACACACTGAGATGAGGGCAGTTCCTCGTTGTGTTATTTTAGACGATGTTGCACAATGTGCATCGGTCTTGCATAGTGCTGCAATACATTATGTAGTGTTGTGTATTGTTCTATTGAATAGTACGGCATTGTACTGTATACGTTGGTGTGTAGTCCATATGTATTGTTCATTTGGTGTGGTGTCCCATATGCTGTGATGGTATGTATTGTAATGGTTATGTGAGTTTTGTATACAACAGTGGTAGTATGCAGCATTATGTTGTGTTGTGTTGTGTTGTGTTGTGTTGTGTTGTGTTGTGTTGTGTTGTGTTGTGTTGTGTTGTGTTGTGTTGTGTGAACGTTGTGTTGTGTGAACGTTGTGTTGTGTTGTGTTGTGTGAACGTTGTGTTGTGTTGTGTTGTGTGAACGTTGTGTTGTGTTGTGTTGTGTGAACGTTGTGTTGTGTGAACGTTGTGTTGTGTTGTGTTGTGTGAACGTTGTGGCATTGTGTTGAGTGGCTGCCCTCTCACTCTGGGTTGAGAAGGTTCATGTGGTAACATTTGGTGTGGTGTACTGTGTGCTGTGATGGTATGTAATGTCATGTAATGTAATGTGAGTGTAGTGGTGTAGTGTCTAGGACTACACAGTATGCCCACTTAAAAAGCACCACTGTCTCAGTATATCCACTTAAAATAGGCAAGGATGCATATTACAGTAACATTTGGGGTTGATCACAGTATACCCACTACAGCTAAGTACAGATAACTAGACTACAGACTAGACTAGACTCAACACAATGTGGCATTGTGTTGGGTAGCTGCTCTCTCACTCTGGGTTGAGAAGGTTCATGTGGTATCATTTGGTATGGTGTACTGTGTGCTGTGATGGTATGTAATGTCATGTAATGGTAATGTGAGTTTGATATACAGCAGTGGTAGTACAGTATATGCAGCACTATGTTGTGTTGTGTTGTGTTGCGTTGTGTTGTGTGAAGGTTGTGTTGTGTTGTGTTGTGTGAAGGTTGTGTTGTGTTGTGTTGTGTGAAGGTTGTGTTGTGTTGTGTGAAGGTTGTGGCATTGTGTTGAGTGACGGCCCTCTCACTCTGGGTTGAGAAGGTTCATGTGCCGGGGTGGCACCTCAGCTCAGCCGCAGGACGTATTCCTGTGGCTACGCTAATTTACCCAGGCTGACCCAAATCCACACACACACACACACACACACACACACACACACATACACACACACACACACAGTACGTCCACATTCTCTTTCTTGTCCACCCCAGGGCACCCACGCTATCTCTCTCCCAAACAGACATACACACACACAGAACAGCCTCGACCAGACTCGGGTTCCCCCTGCCAGCTCCTTTGTGTAGGAATCATGGACAAACAGTGGGGGAGAGCTTAAGCCAACAGGCCCAGAAGAGAGTAAACAAGGAGAGAGAGAGAGAGGGAGGGAGAGAGAGAGAGAGAGGGACAGAGAGAGAAAGAGAGAGAGGGTGGAGTGCTGTTAAAACTGGCCAACAAGGGATATCTTCGGGTGAAGTAATTTGGGGGGAGGGTGTTTCGAGAAAGGGCTTATGTGTATTTATAACATGAATAATATTCTCAGATGACTATTTTCTTCCCCTGAGTCCTCTGCCTGGCTATAGCCTTGCCCTTAGCAGTTGTGTCATCTCTTCCCTTCTCTCTCTCTCTCTCTCTCTCTTTTTGTCTTTCTATCATTCTGTCTTCTCTGCCTTCTCTGCCAACCTTGAATCTTTTTCCTGCTTGCCAAAACATTCCCTAAACTGGATTCAGTCACCCAGAGAAAGAGAGAGAGAGAGAGAGAGAGAGAGAGAGAGAGAGAGAGAGAGAGAGAGAGATAGAGAGAGAGAAATAGAGGAAAGGAATGAAGAACAACAACAACAACAACAACAAAAAACAGACAAAATCTAGCCTGGAGAATGTAAATTGGGAATTAATTCTTTGCTCTCTGTAAAAGGGCAGAGTTGCTATGGGGGCAAAGGAAGTCTTCATTCATTAATACAATCAGTGCTTATCTGATTACCAGGGTTACTGACCACAGGGATGACGTCAATGTTCAATTACCCACTAGCCCTAACTCACAACCTGACCCAATCTCACCCAGCTGATGGCCACACCATTGGGGTCATCTGTAATGGCTGGATCATCATCTGTTTGTGTGTGGGGTTATGAGAGAGAGAGAGAGAGAGAGAGAGAGAGAGAGAGAGAGAGAGAGAGAGAGAGAGAGAGAGAGATAGAGAGAGAGAGAGAGAGATAGAGAGAGACCACTGAGCAACTCGTCCGTCCACACACACACACACACACACACACACACACACACACACACACACACACACACACACACACACACACACACACACACGCACACTCACACACACACATATTGGAGACTAGACTTAGATTTCATCAGTCAATCTGAGTCACAGCCAATTTGGGATGAAATGACCAGAACATGTGTGTAAATGCTATATGTGATCTTTTTTTTGTCCCAGAGGTAAGGTGAATAAACATTTTACCAACAGATTGTCATTAATGAAACATTGAGTAGCCTAATATAGTTTTTTTTATGCTTTCTTATGAAAGTTATGAAAAGTTAAAGACGTTTTTTGTAGAGAGATCCAATGGTGTCTTCATGATATGCAATGACATAATCATGAACAAATGATACAATGAAATGAAATAATGAAATCATTTTGCAATAGTGCCATCTATAGTTGCTTGTGACTCTTATTGCATGGACTCTGAGGGATGTAGTGTAGGGCTATGATTTATATGGCATGCCACATCACTGCATTTGGACAGGACAATAAGCTTCCTGTTTGTCTGAGTCTCACTTCCTGTTTGACACCTTAACGTCTTTGCAAATGTCCTATGAGTCAGAGTCACAAGACAGGGCTGTGCCCAAACCAGAACTGTGTGTGTGTGTGTCTGTTTGCCTTTAGATGTAGTGAAGTGTGTGTGTATGTGTGTGTGTGTGTGTGTGTGTGTGCGCGCGCACACAGTTGAGCATGTGTCTGTTTGTAAGTAAATATATGGAGTTTATATAGTTATGTAAGTAATGGTTTAGGTTTATGGTTTTTGAATGTAGAATGTTGAATGTTGAATGCGTTTGTGTGTGGGTGTGTGTGTGTGTGTGTGTGTGTGTGTGTGTGTGTAATGAAATGAGTGTGACAGGGTCAGAGGGGAAGTGCCCACACTGTGGTGACCTTTTTGACCTTTAGTGGTGAACGTCAGTCTCTGTTGTGGCTTGACCAGTGCCCTTGTGTGACAGAATCCGTGTGTGTGTGCGTGTGTATGTGTGTGTGTGTATCTGGGTATGAGAAAGAGGGAGAGACAGACAGGCAGGTCTTTAAAACAATACACTCTCTGTGCTGCGTAAGAGCACACAGGGTGACAGTCACCATGTAGCCTTTTGATGTCTGTAATCACTTTAATCACACACACACACACACACACACACACACACACACACACACACACTCACGCAGTGTAGACCACCCCACCACTGATGCCATAAAGCTGACCCCCTGTATGTATGAGAGACGAAGAGTATGACAGCACTTCCGAAAAAGTGTGTGTGGTTTAAAAGATCCTCAACCACAGGATAAGGAGAGGAAAGAGCAGAATGTGTGTGTGTGTGTGTGTGTGTGTGTGTGTGTGTGTGTGTGTGTGTGTGTGTGTTTGGTACATATGTAAAATGGTAGGGAATACATCTGTAAAGATTGCAAAGATACTCAACAATCTCACACAATCTTTGTGTGTGTTTTGTGTGTGTGTTTTTTGTGTTTATGTGCTTTTCACAACTTTGAAGGATGGCATGATGTCACTCACACACACACACACACACACACACACACACACACACACACCATCAGTGGCATCGCACGTGTGTTGCGGCTCCTCATAGCCCCATCTGGGCCCTTGGTTGTCCCCTCATGACACTCTCACCTCTGACGTCCCGGGGTGTGGGCTCTGGCCGTGTAGTTTCCCAGAAGCGCAGCACCCCTCCCTCCTCTCCCCCTCTCCCCCATCAAAGCCCTCTCAGACACGGGTGATTTCAGACGCCTTCCCTCCCTCCCCTGCGCCCCATCACAATATGCATAATCCCCATCTCTGACTCACATCAAGAACGCACAAATGAATGGTATGGGGTAGCAAGGAACCCTGGGTAAAAGACCGAAAACAACAACAAACGAAAAGAAAAAAAAAAAAAACCCTGTCACATGAAACTCATCCACGGTGGATCGGTGCTGCGGTCGATGATGTCAAGCCGGTTTGCTTCTGGTTTGGGTTGTGATGTATGCACTTGCGTCTTTTCTTCGGAGCCATGTGGGGGGTCACACAAAAACATATGTGTCATTATCACCCCTGAGCGTCCTGTGGCAGGGTGTGTTCAGCCTTTGTGTGGTCGTGGTGACGGTGTTGGTTCACTGGATGACTGTACATGTGTGGATGTAGGATATGTGAGTTCATGAAAGCTTGCATGTGTGTGTTGGTCCCACTGCTGCAATGGTAGGAATGGCATGCAATGAATGAAATCGGCCTACACCGTCATTTTTGTGTGACCTCTGGGGGGGGGGGGGGGGGGGGGGGCTGTATTTACGACCTCTCTGAAAGCACATATCTCTGGTGCATGGTGGGAAGGCTGTGCTTACTCCATGACTAAGTCTTTCATCACAGATGGAACTGAAAGTGGAGACGTTTGGCGCCCGTAAAAACACCCACCTCAGACAAGAAGGAAGATATGAGTGTTACAAGGGTTAATGCGCTGTGGTTATGTTTCAGCACAGACGCCTGGTACCCACCCTCCCACACACACACACACACACACACACACACACACACACACACACACACACACACACACACACACACCCACACAGACACACACTTACACCCACACAGACACACACACACACACAGACACACACACACACACACACACGAGAGAGAGAGAGAGAGAGAGAGAGAGAGAGAGAGAGAGAGAGAGAGAGAGAGAGACACCCCCACCACACACACACACACATACATACTCAGGCCAGGTGAATTCCCATAATCCCCAATTCCTGCAAGCACACAACCCTATACTGACACATTCACAAATTCTCACACCCACATGTTCACTGTTGTGTTATCCGTACAGATATAGACAATAGGTCTGCACTATGGTGCGTTTGGAAGGGGATCTTTTAATATAATTAGATCTCTGTGTGGAACATAACTGTGAAAAACATGAAAGATGGAAAAAAAAGAGTCAGTTTCAGTATAATAGAAGTTAATGGTATTTATCAGCCCAGATATTTCCTCATAACAAATGATCTGATGATGACAGAGGAGTTTAGTGGAACTTCTTGATGCAGACAACAGAGACCACTAAATGTGGGCATGACTGTTAGGAGTAAATGAATTCTTGAGAACAGTTTATTAGTTTAATAACAGATCAGAGTATACTGACCGCAGCAACAAATTACGATGGGAAATGTAGTGAGAGAAATGACTAAGAGCAAATTGTCAGAGGAGAACATATGACATCAACTAGTCAACAAGCCCTGAGAACAAGTAGGCCTGCAAACAGTTTACTTGAACACACACATTTAGGTATGGTTCAGAAAACCGTTTCTATTTCCAAGTTATGGTTTCAGGGACATTTTCATGTACTGTATGCCAGTATTTTAAGGACTTTCAGTTTCATATAATTCTCTATTTCAGGCCCAGGAGGTTCCATGTCACAGTAAAAAAAAAAGAACACATGGTAAAAATGCAAAAATTCAAAGAAGCCTCACACAATATTCAATGTCTAGCATAGCCTACAGACATGTTTGCCAGCATTGGTTCCACAGATTGGGAAAATCTGACAGAACGGCATACAGGGTCAGCCAACGCAGCGATTATGTCATTTTCTGACAGATACCCTACACATAATTCTATTATGATTACGTAAAACAGCAGAGCAGGTAGGTACCCTAACACTGACCATACTCATACTCATTGAATTAACATTATGAACATGTTTAAGGACATACTGTGACGACCCAGCCTGCCCATGCTGGGTTCGTCCCTGACCCTCCAGGTCTATTTGTTGGTCTGTTGGCTGCTGTTGCTGTTTGTGTGTGTGTACCAGCAGGGGGAGCTCTGAGTTGCAGTTGTGGCTAATTGGAGGCCTAATGACGCACAACATAAAACCAGGACCTCCCAGTCCGCGAGGGTCTCTCTCTGGCTTGGTCGGCTCGACAACCGCTGCGTTTCCCATTTGCTTTTCGTTTACTTTATGCATGACACTTCATATGCTGACATACACCACAGTTTTGCTTTGCTTTCCAATTGCTGACTTTTGTATATAGATCGTTCGTTAAATAAACCTATTTTGTTATATATTTCGGTGTGGTCTTCCCCTCTTTTATGTTTTGGTGGCCTTGAGCCAGGCGACCATCACATATGGGGGCTCGATTCGGTGGAGCTGACCGGGAATATTTCTTTGTGATTTGGTTGTTATAATTAGTTTCGGTGCGCTTCGGACTTTGGATTGTATGGCTGCGAGTTCCTCTATTGGCTAATGTAGAGCATAGAGTGGGTGCGGGCCTGTTAGTTGACGTTGATTGGTGGATGAGACGTACAGACGTAAATTTGGCCTACTTTGAATTTGTTGGGGGGGAAGCCGCACAGCCTGTGTTTAGTTTGGGCCTGTGGGCCTATTGAATTAATTTGGGTGGCGCAGAGTCACATGTCGAGTTAGAGATTTTGTTTGTGTAGCGATGTATTTTTTCAGCTTATGTAGCAGGATAAAAACATTGTGGAGCTATCGGTTATCCTCGGCTTAGAGCGCCTTTGCGCTGGGACTTTAGGCTGGAGTGTCACTGTGTCTGGGTCGAGGACATCGCCGTGGAGATCCGGGCTGAATTGGCTTCGGTCGGGGCAGCTCGACTCCATCGGTATCGGTGAGTAAAGAACTTGACTCTTGGGCACAGTGTGAAACTAGGTTATTGTATGGTGGGTAAATGTTTAGATACGGGGAAGCTCCGTAGCTAGTTTGTCCTGTTTCGTAAGCTGTTTACTGTTAATACATTGCGTTAGTTATTTGGGGTTGATTAGTCTGGAAGATCCATTTGTAGTTTATTGTAAGAGCGTTGGTTTTGTTTTTTGGTCAGGTAGCGATACTTGTAAACAGTCATGAGTGCATTAGATGACTTTCTTGCAGCGCCGTCGGATGTGTTGTTAGCGGCATTGACGAAAGAGCAATTGTTTAGTTTGATAGATCATTATCAAATTGAATTAACTATTCCTAAAGCGTCTAAAAAAGAGCAGGTGTTTGATTTCATTCATGGCTTGTTAAAGGAAAGGCAGGTGCTGCCGGGCGGCACTCCAATCGACACTAGAAGTCCAGCAACACCGTTTTTAGATACATCAATTGGAGTTAGCCCGACGCAGTCTATTACGCCTGGCCAGATAACGTTTGATCAACAGAAAGAGCTGTTGAAAATGCAGCTTGAGCAAAAGAAATTGGAAGCGAATGAAAGGGAGTTGCAAAGGCAGTTCGAGCAAAAGAAATTCGAAGCGCAGGAAAGGGGTTTGCAAATACAGCTTGAACAAAGTAAGTTGGAGGCTAGAGAAAGAGAACGGGATCGTTTATTGGAGTTAGAGAAACTTAAAAATCAAGAGTCGGAAAGGGGACTTGAGCGTGAGAGGCTTAATATGATTGCTGCGGGTAAACTATCCGGTAGTGGCGGAGCGTTACCCCAGAAATCGGGATTGGGTGGTATGATTAAGTTTCTCCCAAAATTTAATGAACGAGATCCAGACGTATTTTTTTCTTTGTTCGAAAACGTGGCTTCTGATGGAGATTGGAGTGAGGAGGATAAAACACTACTGCTACAAACTGTGTTAGTCGGAAAAGCTCAGGAGGCCTTTGTTGCTTTGACTCCTGCTGACAGAAAAGTTTACCGGTGTGTCAAAAATGCTGTTTTGAAATGCTATGAGTTAGTTCCCGAGGCATATCGTCAGCGCTTTCGTAATTGGAAGAAGACCGATGAACAAACTCACGCTGAGGTGGCCAGGGAATTAACGAGTTTTTTTCAACGCTGGCTTTTGTCAGAAGGTGTTGATACTTTTGAGGCTTTGTGTGATCTTGTGGTTGTTGAACAGTTTAAAAATATTCTGACTGAGCGAGTAGCTGTTTATGTGAATGAGCATGAGGCAAAAACAGTTACTAAGGCAGCTGCGCTGGCCGATAGCTATGTTCTGACGCACAAAAATCAGGTGCGTGATTTTGCTCCGCGTAATGAATACAGTAGTTATGATCATCCGCGTCGTTTTAGTTCTGGTCCTCCGGTGAGATTTGAAACTGTCCCTTTCCATTCTGGTCCTCCTGTGAGTTCTCCTGTGAGATTTGAAACTGTCCCTTTCCATCCTGGTCCTCCTGTGAGTTCTCCGGTGAGGTTTGAACCTGTCCATCATAGATCACGGGAGAGTGATTTACAAAACACTTGTAATTATTGTCGCGAGGCTGGTCACTGGAAAAAAGACTGTCCAGTGTTAAATGCACGCAACAAGGATAAGTCAATTGGAACATTTGTTGGCTGTATTGCTAAGACTAGACGTGTGCCTGCAGTTGGTGTTGAAGCTGTTCAATCACTTGTGGCTTCCTCTGTTTCTAAGTCTGTGGAATCTGAGCAACCAAATGTGATTATTGTTAAAACAAATGTGTCAGACAGTGTTGCATTCAGTCCATTCATTACTGATGGGGTTGTCTCGCTGGTGGGGAATGCTCAAAGGGTTCCTGTTAAAATTCTTAGGGATACAGGTACCTCAGAGTCTTTTATTAGGCAATCTGTTTTGCCTTTTTCGTCTGTTTCAGACACAGGTAGTGTGGTTCTAGTCCGTGGTATTGAGCTTCAGTCTTTGTCAGTGCCTTTGCATAGGATATGCTTGTACTCTGGGTTTGTCAATGGGGAAGTCACCATTGCAGTTCGGCCATCTCTGCCCATAGATGGTGTGGACATTATTATTGGCAACAATTTGGCGGGTCATTGTGTTTGGCCAGAGGGGTCACCAGCACCACCTCCTGTGGTTAAAACGGTGGTTAAACCATTGGCTGAGCCAGACGAGTGTCTGAAGGAGTTTCCAGAGGACACCACTAAGGTATCCAAGTCCAGTAGTCCAAGGTTGTTAGTTCCTGACTTACCATCTCTTTCCCATAGTGAAATTGTGGATGCCCAGATAAAGGATAAAGGTATTCCGAAAGTATCGAAGACCGTTGTCCAGGAAAATTCTGTTTTTTCTCCCAATGAACTGGTGTTTGCACATGAGGTGCACACACCTTTAACGGTTTTGAAGGGTGAGTTGGGGAGTACTGAGCCTCCTGAGAATCTTTCTGAGGTTAAGGCAATGGGGCTGTCTGTCATAGAGGGTGCGTTGGGTACATCTCAGGTGGCAGCTGAGGATGGTGTGTGTGGTCCAGATGACTCAGTCCTGCAAGGGCGGTTGAGTAACACAGAAAACTTGGCTAGCTTGGATTGTCTTAGGTCTTTTGCTGTTTCGGGCACCATGGATGGGTCAATGTGATTGTGTGGACTGTACATGTCTCTCTCTGTCTTCTCTATTTCTATCTGTCCTTAATTTGCTGTCCAGGCGCCAGGATTTGCTGGAGGGTGGAATATGGAGTAGGCTGGGTGGTGAGAGTCCAGTCTGGGGTTTAATGGGTGCCACCATGAGTGTCTGATCACGGAGGAGTGTGTGTGTGTGTGTGTATGTGATCTTCCAGAGTGAATGAGTCATTTGTTATGATTTTGAATTAGTTCTTTATTGATTTTTGTAGTATTGGTGATGGGAGTTATCAGAGTCCAGAGTCCCATAGAAATGGGCCTCCATTCTCTTAGGGGGGAGGTGTGACGACCCAGCCTGCCCATGCTGGGTTCGTCCCTGACCCTCCAGGTCTATTTGTTGGTCTGTTGGCTGCTGTTGCTGTTTGTGTGTGTGTACCAGCAGGGGGAGCTCTGAGTTGCAGTTGTGGCTAATTGGAGGCCTAATGACGCACAACATAAAACCAGGACCTCCCAGTCCGCGAGGGTCTCTCTCTGGCTTGGTCGGCTCGACAACCGCTGCGTTTCCCATTTGCTTTTCGTTTACTTTATGCATGACACTTCATATGCTGACATACACCACAGTTTTGCTTTGCTTTCCAATTGCTGACTTTTGTATATAGATCGTTCGTTAAATAAACCTATTTTGTTATATATTTCGGTGTGGTCTTCCCCTCTTTTATGTTTTGGTGGCCTTGAGCCAGGCGACCATCACAATACCTTGTCATGTCTCACGTCTACATTGTCTTCTCTCTCACACACACACACACACACACACACACGCACGCACGCATGCGCGCGCACACACACGCACACACACACACGCACACACACACACACACACACACACACACACACACACACACACACAGACACAGAACCTCCCTTGACTTGTTGCTCTCTGAGCCTGCGTCCTTCAACTCATCTCTTCTTCAGGCGAACCAGACAGGGCCAAGACCTCAGTGTACTTTTACAGACACTCCAGTTCAAACAGGGGTCACTTTCACACTCAGTCTGGCTAGCTTTGGTTATTTGTGTTTGACTAAGTGTTGGTGGGGTGACGGTGAAGATGATGATGATGCTGAAACAAACATGAACAGAGGTGATTCAGACGTCATGATGTGACTTGTGACCATGTGTGTGTGTGTGTGTGTGTGTGTGTGTGTGTGTGGGGGGGGGGGGGGGGTCGGGTGGTGGTGGTTAAATGTTGCCATATACGTAGGTTCTGAACTTATAGAACAAGTTGAGCTGGCAAATTCCCCAAATAAGACATGCATCTGTCAGCCGATTTCAAACGGCTCATTCTGGCAGAATTCTTTTACCTACATAGCACGTGGCTTTAATTTCCATTAGCTAACTGATGAGCAATTGAGTCTCTCATCTTATGTACTAAGCATTTATTACATGCTTATATCAGCATTACACAAGCCTTAAAAACTGTGGACTTGAAAAAAAAAAAAAAACACCACCAACAAAAAAACATTGTAAACACAATGCTATAAGAATTACATTGTTGTTTCCTTGATGTTGTTCATTGTTGCCCTATGTGCCATATAAGGAAGAAAAGCAGAGAAGGGAGTTTGTTTGTTTTGCTTTCGAGTCAAGTTTATAGGACTCAGCTGCGCAGATATCTGAAGGGTTTGGGGCTAGCGTGGAGAAAACAGCGTGTCTTAAACTAGACTTCCAAGGACATTCCTAGGACAGATTGAGAACTCTGCAGCAGGGGAGTGAGGAGAACCGACAGTGACACATGACAAACTCTCGACTCTCCAGAACGCAACATCTTACCCAGATGCAGCAAACAGCTCAGTCAAAAAGAGACTCTATATGGGGAAGTAACACTGTTTCTTCACAACGATGAGTAAACACACACTCTCTCTCTCTCACACACACACACACACACACACTCACACACACATACACACACACACACACACACACACACACAGTAACACTCTCCAAAGCATGCTTGACTCAAGTTATAGCTTTACTTGAATACTTCATATTGATACAAAGTAATGCATTAGCACAAATAAATAAGGAAAGAGATAAGGAAAGAAAAAAAAGAGTAGATATTTACGTCTAGGTTGAGTCTAGGTATGACTCAGATTAGGGAAAGTTTATGATCAGGGCTTGGCAGGAAGTAGCTGTCAATTACTGAGCCCATTATTTCAGTTTTTATACTCTCTTTTCACAAATCAAATATTGCCAAAGTTCTCAAATAACTGCTTATGCAGAAAGAACCCTCCCCCTCATTTGCCGAATGTGACATGCAGTCATTAGTGCATCTTTACACATCTCCCACCAGACTGCGTGGTTGTGCGCCAGACTTGCTAATGCCTTTTGAAGGGCCATTCTGTAACTGAGTCATTTCGTTGACAACTTTTGAGTAATTTTCGCTTGCTGTCACATTTTTCCCTACAGAGCATATTTGTGCATATTCCACACAACCATATCTTTTCGTTGGCTCCACCATGAAGACCATCTAAAAGATGAAGCCAGCTATAGCTAGCCGGCATGGCTAAATAAAGCCAGCTTTCTTTTATCATTTTTTCTGTACTTATAGGCTAATGTATTCATATGTATGTATGTTCATATGTACTGTAATTAATTAAGGGTAAGGGAGGGCAAGGCTATAGGCAAGGAATATCTGTCTGTTTGAGGGTATGCTCATTGCTGCTGTATTTAAACTTGCTATTGTATTTTTTTTTTTTAAATTAGCTCTTGTAGCTAACTCTGGCTTGTTAACGGCAAGTGAATTGTTTGTTGATTAATGAGCACTGTCCCTATCAAATAAAAATACAAATAAAATAAATAAGCTTATAGCTAGCCTCCATGGCTAACCAGTGCTTGAGGGGGGCATGGTGAGGGACTTCTTGATACACACACTGCCAGGACACTATAGTGCAGACCTTGCAAGGCTGGTTTATTACACAAATAGGAGACGGTAAAGGAGAAGCAGGGAAAGTCGGCATTCTCTCTACAACAGGTAATTTAACCATCAAAATGATTTCTAAACTGTTTTATGAAGTTGAAAATGTTGCATATAGGGGGCCTTTAAATGAGTCATTTCAAGTCAATGAATTATAATCAAATTCAATCAGCAACCGGCTGTGATGACTGTGGCCTTGATGAAGCTATGATAAGGCCCAATAAAAAAAATTGAGTGAATCATTTTCCCTGATGTCAACTCCCCAACCACACGCAGCCCTCCTCAAATCTCACCTCTGACTCCTCTATTAGTCAGTAGCGCTGCTCTTAACCACAGCTTTACCTTTGGACGCTGAAGCTCCTCCGTCTTCTTCTGGAGCTGTCGAAACATCAACAGGAGGAAGAGAAACTGGGAGCGCGCCAGGGTCAGAAGTGACCGCTCACTCTGCCCCCCTTTGTCTGATTCAACAGTTAGGCAAATCTTACTGACACAGCAATGACCGCAACGCATGGCTAAATTTACGCTCGCTTACTCATGACCGTACACACACTTTGCATCTGACCATGTGTGTCTGTGTGTCTGTGTGTGTGTGTGTGTGTATGTGTGTGTGTGTGTGTGTGTGTGTCCGCGGCCCTGTCCAGGGAAGTAAAGGCTTGGGAGGTTCACAGGAGTGGCTGCTGACAGTCGACTGTGAAAAGATGAACTTCTGTGCTCTGAAGCACGTAGTTGTTTGACTCTAGCCAAAGTGCAACAGGACAAAGGTTGCTGTTTTATATTCTCTCTCTCTCTCTCTCTCTCCCTCTCTCTCTCTCTTTGTGTGAAAGAGTAAACCGATTGGCAATGGTTATATATTCTCAGAAAGTGTGAGATGAATGGTTTTATTGAATCATGACTCATGAACACAAACAATGCCATATACTAGGAGGATCAGACTAATTGACACAGATACAACTAACTTGTGGCTATGGACTGTCATAAATGCACAACATACACTCTCTCTCTCTCTCTCTCTCTCTCTCTCACACACACACACACACACACACACATGTAAATACACACACGTAAACCTTTCATCTTTCATCGTTATTGGTGTTGATTGTCGGTTAGGCATTAGTCAGATAATGGTCCATGAATGCTATCAGAGTGGTTATTAGATAAAGTTTACAGTAAGTGCCATCTATTCCTCTACTCATTCACTACTAGTGATACTTACTGTCTACTTATCATGACAATTCTGTAGACATTACTCTAGTGTGTGTGTGTGTGTGTGTGTGTGTGTGTGTGTGTGTGTGTGTGTGTGAGTGTGGTTGTTTGAGATTTTAGGTGGAGGTCAAGGAACACATGTTCCATTGTCCTCTTTCTCAATCTGTCGCACACACACACACACACACACACACACACACACACAGGATATGCGGCACGCTCAAGGTCACATTTTTTTCACCATTAATAAAATCTGAGGAAAACAAAACACACTTTTGGAAACAGCTGGTTAGCTCTCCGTTATAAATAACTGTGTGGAATGGCCTATACAGTGAATCTAAAAACACACACACGCACACACACACAACCAAACACCCCCGCCCACACACACACACACACACACAATTCCAAACCACATGTTTGGTATCTTTTTTTTCACCGGAATAAACGTAAGACTTGTAATGCAATGTTTGTGGTAATGAGAGGTGTCTCCTTGGTTTGATGTCTCAGCTGTGTGATTAACCTGCATGAGGCCTGTGGCGGCTGCCAAGCGTGGACCTACTGTACCTGTGTAAACACAACAGCCCCTCCCCACCCCAGTCCACTCACTGGAAATCCCCATTCAAATGGCTAGGGTGAGTTCCCTGTGAATGTGGTGTGTGCGTGTGTGTGTGTGTGTGTGTGTGTGTGTGTGTGTGTGTGTGTGTGTGTGTGTGTGTGTGTGTGTGTGTGTGTGTGTGAGAGAGAGAGAGGGAGAGAGAGAATGGTTGTTCTTACGGGAATAACTACGCATACGGATGTGTGTGTGCATGTTTATTATCGTATGTTAATGTAATATATGAATGTTGCACTGAGTGAGTAAGTGTGTGTATGTGTGAATGTGAGTGAGTATGTGTGTGTGTGTGTGTGTGTGTGTGCGTGCGTGCGTATGTATGTGCGTGTGTGTGTGTGTGTGTATATATATATGTGTGTGTGTGTGTGTGTGTGTGTGTGTGTGTGTGTGTGGGAATTCCCTTGGAGTTTGGTGAACATCTGCGTGGAAGTTGTCTGGAAGTTGTGGCACAGGAAAGCAGCCCCTGCTGTGTGTGTGTGTGTGTGTGTGTTGCAGGAACCTTCACCACAGGATCTTATTTATGTTCCCTGGCAGGATGGATGGCAGGACAGACAGCAAGGGGTCTCTCTCTCTCTCTCTCTCTTTTCACACATCACATTTTCCTCTGATTCCTCTCTCCCTCTCTCTCTCAATCCTCCCTGCTCACTCACTCCATTTCCCCCTCTTTCTTTCTTCTCCTCTCTCTCTCTCTCTCTCTCTCTCTCTCTCTCTCTCTCTCGTGATCATCTGTTTTTGCTACCACCCTCTTACATACCACTGGAAATGGCCCAGCGGGGAGGCCGTAGCAGGAAATGACATCACAGGACAGGGCATTTTGCACCTGGCTGCTGTTTCTCTAAGCTCTCGGAGTTCTCATACATTTGAGGGACAGGCATTACATTTCATATGGAGCGTGTGTGTGTGTGTGTGTGTGTGTGTGTTGTGGCTGTTTGTGTGTGTGTCATGTGTGTGACATGATGTGACTGTATGCTCCATTGTACTGTGGGATTTGTGTGCGTATTTGTGTGCACTAGAGTGTGTAAGTAGCATGATAGGGCATGCCACTCTAAGAACAACATTGGCTGAAAGACAGGGACATGAATACACTCACACACACACACACACACACACACACACACACACACACAACACACACACACACACACACACACACACACACACAACGTATTGGCATAATATTGAAATGTTTACATAAAATACTGTTGCAGGTTAGAGATCGATGCTGTTGTTGTCAGGCTGCTGTGTGTGATGTGAGGCATCTGTGTGATGTGAGGATGTGTGATGTGATCTGTGTTCCTGATCTAAACTCGCCCATATCATAACCACAGGCCTGTGACACGGAATGTGCTTCCACATGCCTGCGTGGATTAAAATACTCACACTCACACACCCACACCTACATGAAAGAAATAGCACACATGCACATACACAAAGGTAACTACATACACACACCAGAGGCGACTGCTGTAAGACTTACAAGGGAGGCTCCGCCTCTTCTAAAATATCCATGGAAAATTTTGACAAAAACTAGCCTGCTGTGTTACCATTACTATTCCACCTTATGCTAGCATGTGTTCAAGTTCATGGCTATGTGCA
The DNA here is from genome assembly GCF_963854185.1 of Sardina pilchardus. NCBI lineage: Eukaryota > Metazoa > Chordata > Actinopteri > Clupeiformes > Clupeidae > Sardina > Sardina pilchardus. The sequence goes on from NC_085011.1 coordinate 10,850,615, forward strand.
GCAACAGCTCCACTGGACTCTCAGTGGCACTTCACAATGGGCTGGTCTCACTGCAGGTCTTCCCTATGAGGAGAGATTGGGAATAAAACAGCATGGCAGATAAACGTCCAAAATGAACTGAACTAATATTCACTGAGAAACAACACAAGCAGCCTGCCAAATAGCCTATTTCAACTCCCCCAAAGTGAACTGGCTGAGCCATCATCTGCCATGTCTCAAAACTCTCTCGTGAGTTGGTTAGCTCTTAAAGAACAATATAATACCTTTATAATATTAGTTTAATAATTGACACATTTATTACAGATTCCCCTATTTCAGAAAGCAGCACAGGCCACTGGTACACACTCATATTCATATGAAAACAACTACACACTCACACAAATATGAAAGTAGTCACAAACATGCACTCACAGACATATGAAAGTAGCTACACACTACACACACACACACACACACACACACACACACACACACACACACACACTTGCATGGCCGCTAATACTTCTATGCAATCATACATAAATGTTTTTACATAACACATAGTGAATATCGGCAAATGAACAATTCTTATTAATGTTTTGTAACATTATTTTCAACTGTCTGAGATATCTCTGAAATGTCATCTTCTCTTTTTCTTTCGTGTTTCCCTTATTTCATGTGACTCATCTGCTCAAGCCTGGTTTCCATGGTGAAAGCTCCTGTCCAATTGGCTGTCTCCATCTCCTCTGGTAAATTCGATCCTGTCTGATAAGAGATGGACTCTAATTATAGCTGGTCACGGAGGGTGAAGGCTCTCTCTCTCTCTCTCTCTATCTGTGTGTGTGTGTGTGTGTGTGTGTGTGTGTATGGCGTGTATGTGCTTTCCCAAGGAGGAAGGCTGTATGTGTGTTCTGAGAAGGCCGTATCATGGTGGACAAGGAGATACAAGCTACCCCAGTTACAAACAGCAGATATCATCACCACATAACCCAACTTGTGGCTGTGTGAACCACAACCAGAGACCATGTTTATGTGTGCATAAACATCTGTGTGGGTGTCTCAGTGTGTGTGTGTGTGTGTGTGTGTGTGTGTGTGTGTGTTTGTAGGTGCCTATGAGTGTGTATGAATATTTATCTCTGTGTTTGTTTTTCCTGCTTAAGGCCTTACAAATGATTTCCTTTTATGGGCGAATGCTTGTAAATCTCAAAACTAAGTCACTGAAATTGTGTGTCATCAGTGCATAAGTGTGTGTGTGTGTGTGTGTGTGTGTGTGTGTGTGTGTGGTGTGTGTGTGTGTGTGTGTGTGTGTGTAGCAGGGTTACATGTTGTTTGACCTATCCTAATACAAGAGATGGCTGAGATTGTTGAAGATGAATGATTTACCTTGCTGTTCCTTTTGACCCATAAGAGGTCTCTAAAGCCACACACATGCATG
>NC_085011.1:10862028-10864528 GCF_963854185.1 Sardina pilchardus
TGTGTGTGTGTTATGCGTCCTCTCTTCGTTTTACCTGCTCTTAGCATTATGAAAAACCTTTGGCTGGCTAACGAGAGATGCTAAGATAGGAGAGGAGATAGGAGATAGGAGTGTGTGTGTGTGTGTGTGTGTGTGTGTGTGTGTGTGTGTGATTAAGGAGAGAGAATGCATGTGTGCTTGTGTACGTGTATTTCAGCGTTTGATGGTAGCCACCACTTCTCTTTGTCATGGCCAGAGGGGGACTTTCATGAGCCAGTGATAAGCGCCACCGTTGGCTTGGTGGGTTTGGTTTGGGTGGGACGCTGACGTCACAAACCCACGGCGGTTCACCTGCCCTTGCGTGTGTCTGTGTCTGTGGGGCAGTGACTCAGACTGAGTCAAAACAACACACAGCTCAAAACAAAAATGAAACTCTTTCCAAGTCCCCAGACGCCCCAAAGACCTCAGTGTCTGAGACATGTGCTCACATCCCCCCCTGTTCTGCAACTGACACAAATGGCGTGATTGAGCGGCCCCTAAGGTGGTGGTGAATGCCACTGCTGATGTGTGGAGTCCATCCTGTTGGGGGTATAAATATGAGAGGAGTAATTGTGGGAAATGTAGTCATGAGAATAATACTGCTGGATAATTTACGACCGGATTGTTAGATCACACATCAGGAACTGGTAACTGACTCATGACAGCTCTGGAGACCAATCCACAGACAAACAATCCAAACCACACATAGTCATAAACATAGAGATGTGCCCGCACACACACACACACACACATGCACACACACACACACACACACACACACACACACACACACACACACACACACACACACACATACTGACTCATTTCTGTCTTACGTGTTGTTTTTGGCTTTCACCTTTGTCCTCCTTTCCTCTCTTCCCTTTTATGCTATATTCTGTGTTTTTGTCATCACCCTCCTCCTCTTCCTCCTCCTCACCCTCCTCCTCCTCTTCCTCCTCATCCTCCTGTTCTTCCTCACCGTTGTCCTTTCCATCTGTTTTTTCTCTCTGTCTTTTTAAATCTCTGTGTCCACCTCTTTCCTGTTGAGCTCGTCAGGCAACAATCAGAGGAACCACTCTGGCAGGAGGAGCCCAAAACAAACACCAGCATGCCCCCCCATTTACACTCGCATCCTTACACACACACACACACACACACACACACACACATGCACATACACACACACACACACACACACACACATGAACATGCACATGCACACACACACACACACACACACACACACACACACACACACACTGACATCCTCTGAGCAATGGCCCTTGACCGGGCTTTCCAGGGTTTGTGTGTGTTGAAGGAAGATTATAGGGGCCACCAGGCCAGTAGGCAGAAGGAAATACAGGTTCCTCCTCAGTGTGTGTGTTTTGAGTGTGTGTTTGTGTTTGTGTACATATGTATGTATGTGTGTGTGTGTGTGTGTGCGCACGCGTGTGTGTGTACAACACTGTTCTTGAGTCGCATTGTGCAAACTGGGAAACTAACATAATGGATGGAAAGGTAATAATAGCTTTTTGAGGAGGAGAAACGAATGCCCATTGAGACGAGTCAGAGCTCAGTCTGCAGGGCCTGAAGAGATCCATGAGCCCTCTGAAGGGCAGGAGATATTATCCCTCATGATTTATAAGCACATGGAATTCTCTATCATCTTTACATCAAGTGTGTCCTGACCGTGTGCTAAGTAAGATGGGATTATTTACACTGGTGGAACACACTGTGTCAGGGAGTCAACACACACTTCTGCCAACACCTCTGCTCTCAGAGCGACAGCATTATGGACACGAGAGTTGTGGGGCTGCCTGGATAAAAGAGTGTGTTTGAGTGTCTTTGGGAGTGTGTGTGTGTGTGTGTGTGTGTGTGTGTGTGTGTGTATGTGTAGGCCAGGGTACAGAATGGGGTTTTGTAAGGCTATTTGGAGAGAGGTTACATAGAGCTGGTTGTGGCTGTCAGATGGTGTGAGTGTGTGCATATATTGTTGCCTGAAGGTGCTAGCTGGTGTGTGTGTGTGTGTGTGTGTGTGTGTGTGTGTGTATGTGTATGTGTGTGTGTGTGTGTGTGTGTGTGTGTGTGTGTGTGTGTGTGTGTGTGTGTGTGTGTGTGTGTGTGTGTGTATGGGTATAGTTTGTTGAGGGTGTTTGCAGTCTGTTTGTGTGCAGAGTGTGAACGTGGTTTGGGGTGTCAGGAGGAGTGAGTGTGTGCACAGATGAATGGGTCAGGCTCTGTGAGAGTGTGTGACTTTTTTTTTATTATTGAGAAGTGTGTGACTTAAGGATAGCAGCATGAGTAGGCCTGGCTCTTATGTTATGTGCTATGTGTGATGGTGGTCAGTGGGTTAAGGATGGGGAGAGGGAGTGTGTGTGTGTGTGTGAGTCGGTGTGTATGTTTGTGTTTTCTGTGCACGTGTGGTTGAGGGTGTGTGTGTGTCAGAGGGAGAGAAAGAGAAACAGAGATGTGTGTTTGTGCG
>NC_085011.1:10872028-10877028 GCF_963854185.1 Sardina pilchardus
TCAAACATCAAAAAAAGCACAAGCTGCAGATGTGAACATATGTGTGTCACACAGTGTCTCTCTGGGTGCCGTAGGCCTGACGTGTGTGAGTGTGTCTGATCAAACACAAGCAAGCGTGAGTGTGTATATGTGTGTGTGTGTGTGTGTGTAATACCGTGCTGTGATCTGTGCGCTGGCACTTGTTGACCGCACCGTGCAGCAGTTCCCCTCGATGTCTCTGTGCACCGCTCACCGCAATCCAGATCACACGAGACCGGAGGTGACTTACACAGAAAGCCACTCACACACCGAGCACCAGAACACAGATAACATCGGAACACTTGTTCTCTATCTGCGCCGTCTTTTGATGGCAAAGTTCACTCATTTGGTGTCCCTTTTTTATCTCCCTTCTTTCTTTCTTTCTTTCTTTCTTTCTTTCTGTGTACGAACTCTCTCTTTCACAGACACAAACACACACATACACCCACACACTCACACTCACACATACACACAAAACTCACTGAATCATGGAAACAATTTGATACATTTACTGAACTCCTCCACCTTAATTCATACGTGTTTCAGTTCCTTTATGTATTATGTTTGTCTTCCAGTTGCCGTACCATTCTATGTGCTTCTTCACTGGAAGTGATAAACATTCTTCTAAAGCGCTAATGACATTCAGCTAAAATCAGCTGTGTGACAGAGTGTGATTGGCCAACTTAGCCAGTTTCTCACGCATGTAGCATTTGTCACCTTTACCATTGTGTGGGGCATGGTAAGGGTAATGGTAGCGCTAGTTAGCAGCTTTAGCTAGATAACTTCACACTTGGCCACTGCGGCAGTTCGCACCTTTACCTCAGTAAACAGTGCATGCATGCAGAGGATGTGCTATCATGCTAAAGCAGATGATAGCGAATCACTTTTAATGACATATTATGGGATATCTATTTGGCTGTATTCAGCTATTTTTTTTAGATCATAATTTTTTTCTAAGCGGTCTGCACATAACTAGTGAAATGTACGATTTTTTGTGAGAGTGTTTCTTGCAAAAGCTGTTCTGTTTACAACTGTGTGGTCGCGAAGTGTGGTCATGAACTGTACTTACATGTGATTGGCTGATATGTAGGCCACATGGTTGTAGAAGGTCCAAGAACTACAACCGTCTGTTTGGAATGAACTTTGGCACGGAATAGCCTTCCTTAGTCCTAGTTCCAATAATTAAATTAGTATGCGTTGACAGTGCTTTCACACAAACACACACACACACACACACACACACACACACACACACATGAAAGTAGATGAAAGTTCGTTCCTGGTTTCAACAAAAATGATACCACTGGGCTATGACACGATCTGAGGCGTCTCTGTAATGCCAGTTAGGCTGTGACTTTCATACCCTTGACCAGAACCTCTCAGACACTGTGAGATTGGTGTTAAATGGGTAACTAACTTACTGTAAGAGTCAGCAGCATCTTGTGGTTAAAAGCCAAACAACAGGCCATGTGTTTGTGGTGGGCTGCCTCCAAGCTGAGGAGAAACACACACACACATGCAGGCGTGTTATCACAGGAAGCCTGCGCACACACACACACCACACGGGGCAGACGTTTCTTGCAAACACCTTCAAAAGTGCAGAAGCATCATAGTACAGGTCATTCTGCACAAAGAACAGAGGACACACACAAATATGCAAATACACACACGCACACGCACACACACACACACTCACACACACACACACACACACATGCATGCATACACACTCACAAACACACACACACACACACACACACACACACACACACACACACACACACACACACACACACACACACACACACACAGGCGTATGTACTCTTTGACTTTTTGCTCCTGCAGATGTGTGTGTGAGTGTGTGTGTGTGTTCATTCGCAGCTGGTAAAGCTATCTGCCTCATCATCTCCCACATTAGTCACCAGGAGCTGCTGTGTACCTGGTGTCTGTGTTTGGAGACACACACACACACACACACACACACACACACATACACTCACATACAGACACTTTTCTGAGTAACTAGGTTAGTGTGACCTACAATCTGTCATCTGTGTTTTGCAAGCCTTCCTTCGTGTGTGTGTGCGTGTGTGTTTGCGTGCTCCCTTCACCTCATCCTGTTCCCTCATCAAAACAAACATCAAGAGAAAAAATAAGAAAAGAACTTTACAAGATGATAACTACAAGATAGCATTTAAAACAACTGATTTAGATGATCTCTCTCTCTCTCTCTGTCTCTTTCTCTCTCTCTCTCTCTCTCTCTCTCTCTCTCTCTCCCTGCACAGACCTCTGCATAACCTCCTTCTCCAGGCTGCAAGGTTGGCTTGATGGCTATGTGTCAGCCCATGAGAGCGTATCCGTGAGTTAACACCCCAGAATAGTAACCCAGAGGAGTTTTAGTGGTGGTGCAGGGCCAGAGTGCCAGGCCCACGGCTGCCTTTGCACCTTGTGTTTATGCTGTCTTGTGTGAGCCAGAGGCTGGGCCGGAGCGTGTGGTGGTACAGTAGCTCCAGTGCTAACGCTTCATTTGGGAGCCTATAAGTAACACTGTTAACATCTGTGAAAGCTAGCATTTCACAGCCACTGTCTCGTTCAGGCACACACGCAGACAGAGATAGAGACACACACACACACACACATGCTAGCTCTCTCTCTCTCTCTCTCTCTCGCACACACACACACACACACACACACACACACACACACACACACACACACACACACACACACACACACACACACACACACACACACACACACACACACACACACACACACACACACACACACACACACACACACACATACAAACACATACACAGACACACGTCTTTGAGCAAACACAAAGAGACATGTATATGCTCAAATACATGAACATAGATGACAAGTGCACGTGGATACAGAGCATGCACACACATTAACTCAGACACGCACAGGCTGACTGATACACACAAACTCTGACACACACTTTCACTCCCCCAAGTGGAACGTGTAGGGGGGGTTGAGCACCACATGGTACCATGCTAACACTAAGCAGAGCTGGAGCTGGGGTTGTGCAACCCTCTTGAATGGTGTCAACTGATATCAGGGCTGGATGCACCGCAACAATCTCTGAAATGGTGAAATTCTCTCCATGTGTGAGAGTAACTGTGTGTGAGAGTACTGTAACTGTGTGTGTGTGTGTGTGTGTGTGTGTGTGTGTGTGTCTGTGTGTCTGTGTGTCTGTGTGTGTTTGTGTGGGTGTGCCTTTGCATTTGCTTGTGTATGAATATGCATTGTGTTGTTTACACAAATGTCTGTCTGTGTGTGTGTCTGCAAGCTGTAATGATAAACCTGTCAGCGCTGGAATGCAGCTGGCCTGCTTGCATAAAGCCTAGACACTCTCCCAGTTATATATTAGAAGTACAACTCCTCAAATACACTCAAATTGTAGACTCTATGACACCCAATGGATTATTAACAAGTCTACTGTGCTAAAGAGTTTTGATACAACCTCCAGCTGTTCAAATAAATTCTGGAGAATGTTAAGGCCAATTCACACCAAGATTCCTGATGAGATGAAACCGTTGCAGAGGCAAGTTGCTGGTAAGAATTAAACATCGCCACCTGTTGCAAGCTGTTTCAAAAGATTGGTCAGTTGTAAGGTTTTTAGAATTTTTGTTAATTTACAGCGTTTGTGATGTGTTGTCACTCTGTCTGCCCAGCAGAGGTGTCAGGTTAGAGTTTTTATCCAAGGAAAGGCAGAGGAATACGAAGGAACTTTGAAGACCAGTGTCTGCACATCATCACTCAAAATGGGTATGCTAAATAACATTACAAGTTGGCTTATGCTAATAACATTACAAGTAGAGTAGCAGCTAGTAGCTACAGTAGCTAGTAGACTTTGCTGACTAACTAGCCAGTTTATATCTGGCGGTGTGAAGGTGCTGTTATGGTAATGTTAGTTCTGTTGCAAGTTGGTGCACTGGTGTGAACAACCCAGCTTTTTAGAATGTGTGTAAAGTCCTCGCAGGCAAGTCTTGCCACTCGGTGGCCATCTTGGTAATGCCTCCAGGCACTTATTTCGGACTAATAAGATCAAGCTCCTATTCAAATGAGTGGGGAGGCATATAGGGAGATCATATTGACATAAGAAGTGCATCAGACAAATCCTTAAATCTGAATTGAACAGTATAAATATATCCTGGGCAAAGATGGCAGCTTTGGTTCCTGTTTGTTGGCGAACTTCAGAGGTCTGTTGGCTTATGGCATGGGAAGAATTGGGATATATGACGACAACCGCCATCTTGGCATCACAAGCTGTGCTATACATTTAAAGGGAGGATTCTTTCAGTTCTTTGTCTCCTCTATAAAGTCTCTGGTTTCAGCGAGTTGCTGGTTAAAAGAAAGTTCCAGCTTGTCTTGTGGCGAGACTTTTCATGTGAACTGGGCTTTAGGGGCATATTTACTGGTTGAACAGACTGAGATTGAGTCATGGGGGCAGAGAAGAGAACCAGTCTGTGTGAGGTGTTAAGGACACAGGGGCAACAAGTTCACAGCTTTGTGCATGTGTCTGTGTGTGTGTCTGTGTGTGCATGGGCAGGAGGTCTTAGCATGTGGTCACATTCTATGTTCTGCATATGGTGTAGAGGGCTGGATGTGTGTGGGTTGGTGTTAGTCGTGTGTGTGTGTGTGTGTGTGTGTGTGTGTGCACGGGCATATGTGTTCTAGAGAGTGAGGAGGAGAACAAATCTAGCGACAGAGTGTGTGTGCCTGTGTGTGTGTGTGTGTGTGTGTGTATGTGAGGAAGTTCAAGATGTTAATGAAAGAAAGTGTGTGTCTCTGTGTGTGTGTGTGTGTGTGCGTGCGTGCGTGCGTGCTTGTGTGTGTGCGTGCGTGCTTGTGTGTGTGCGTGCGTGCGTGTGTGTGTGTGTGTGTGTGTGTGTGTGTGAGAGGGGGGATGGCGTGAGAACACACCTGTCTGGTAGAGGGGAACAGGAGCT
>NC_085011.1:10887028-10889528 GCF_963854185.1 Sardina pilchardus
CCCACTTGATTCGCTCTCTCTTATCTTACTGCTCATTGCTGAAGATGAGCTCAGCTTCAGATTCCCCTATACTGAAACAGGAAATTCACCCCCCCCTACTATCCAACGCCCTCCACCGTGAACCCCCCACCCCCTCACTCCGGCCTTTCCTCCACCCTCAAACCCCCATTAAGTCTCTGACGTACAGTATGATGTCTAACTGTCCTAGTGCAGGTGCAGGGCTACATGCTGCATCCCCGTTATGGTTCCGCCACCCTCAAACCTCAAACCTCTGTCACTGACTCATGATGTCTAAATGTCCTGATTCAGGTGGGCTACTTGTTAAATCCCCCCTCTGTCCCATCCACCCTCAAACCTCTGTCCATGACGCATGATGTCTAAAAGTCCTAGTGCAGGTGGAGGTCTACATGCTAAATCCCCCTTCTATTCCCTCCCATCCACCCTCAAACCTCCGTCCATGACGCATGATGTCTAAAAGTCCTAGTGCAGGTGGAGGTCTATTTTAAATCCCCCCTCTGTCCCATCCACCCTCAAACCTCAAACCTCTGTCACTGACTCATGATGTCTAAATGTCCTGATTCAGGTGGGCTACTTGTTAAATCCCCCCTCTGTCCCATCCACCCTCAAACCTCTGTCCATGACGTATGATGTCTAAAAGTCCTAGTGCAGGTGGAGGTCTACATGCTAAATCCCCCTTCTATTCCCTCCCCTCCACCCTCAAACCTCCGTCCATGACGCATGATGTCTAAAAGTCCTAGTGCAGGTGGAGGTCTACATGCTAAATCCCCCTTCTATTCCCTCCCCTCCACCCTCAAACCTCCGTCCATGACGCATGATGTCTAAAAGTCCTAGTGCAGGTGGAGGTCTACATGCTAAATCCCCCTTCTATTCCCTCCCCTCCACCCTCAAACCTCCGTCCATGACGCATGATGTCTAATATGTCCTAGTGCAGGTATACCAGGCTACATGCTAAATCCCCCTCCTATTCCCTCCACCCTCCGAGCCCTGTCCATGACTCATGAGGTCTGAATGTGGTGGTGCCTATGGAGGTTCTGCATGCTGCATCCCCAGCCTCTATTTCTGGGAGCGCCAAGCACAACAACTGCCACTGCATGTCCCATGCCTTTTATTACACACTATGCAGATATAAACTCATCGCACTGGCAACCAACCACCACCACCACCACGGACTGGGAGGAATAGAGGAGGAGAGTTGAAGAGGTTGAAGAGAGAGAGAGAGAGAGAAGAAGAGAGAGAGAGGAGAAGAGAGAGGAGAAAGAGAGAGAGAAGAGAGAGAGAGAGAAAGAGAGAGAGAAAGAGAGAGAGAGAAGAGAGAGAGAGAGAGAGAGAAAGAAAAAAGAGAGAGAGAGACAGAGTGTGTTCACTTCATATTCTTTCTTTGGAGGACAAGAGTGATAAACGAGGGGGAAAAAACCCAGGAAACTTTCCTCCTCCCAACCACCACCCCACCCCCACCCCTCCTCTCTTTAGCCCTCCGGCCCAAACTGTGGCCCCCTTTCTCCCCCGAGAGTGTGTTACATAATGTGTTTCCACCCCACCCCCTCACATACACCGCACACACACCACACACACACCCCACACACACCACACACACACGCATATAATTCTGGAAGTGGCTACTCTCGCCCCCACATCCACTCCTCTCACCCTCACTTTCTCTCTTTCCATCTCAGTCACTCTTTCTCTTTCTTTCTGTCTGTCTCTCTTTCTCTCCCTCCCTCCCTCTTTCGTTTGTCTCTCTGTTTGTCTCTCTCTCTCTTCTCTCTCTCTTCCCACTGCCTGTCAGTCCACCACTCGTCAGCTGTGAAATATTTCTGCTAAGGGCCTGACTGTGCTGGAGATACAGCAGGCACACACGCACACACACACACACACACACACACACACACACACACACACACACACACACACACACACACACACACACACACACACACACACACACACACACAGACAACAAACAAACACCACAAATAACCCCAAACACACATGCATACACAAACACACACACGCAAACACACAGTATGCATACACTTGGACACCCATCATGACGTACACACACACACACGCATACACATAAAACAGTGCACACTCTCAGAACAACTCATGGCCTGATTTCTCTCTCTCTCTCTCTCTCTCTCTCTCTCTCTCTCACTCTCTTTCCCTCTCCTTTCATCTCTCCAACAAACACCCCAGTGCATTAATCAGGTCAGCTTGTCTCTGTGACAATGCTCTGCTTTACATCACTGATTAGATGCCTCGACCCACAGCGCGCTGCCAACCATGTTAGCTCTCGGGGTCAGAGTTCAGGTCACAACCCAGCCATCTCCCCGTCCCCACCAAACAATACCGCTCTCCACAGAGAGGGAGAGAAAGAGACGGAGAGAGAGAGAGAGAGAGCGAGAGAGAGAAGGGGGAGGGGGGAGTAGAAAGAAAGAGGGGAGAGTGAAGGAGTTTGAGAAAGTTGGAGGAGGGATGA
>NC_085011.1:10902028-10904528 GCF_963854185.1 Sardina pilchardus
TTGGTGGGAATCCTATGTGACCCGGGAGGCAGCTGAGCGCTGGGGACAAGCTGAATCATGCCAGCACATGACTAACAAGTCTGGGGGAACCAACAAACCAATGGCGTGACTGCAGAAACCCTGCTACACGTCGCGTTCCAAACGAACAATGGATCCCGACAGCCTTTTTTTTTTTTTTTTTTTTTCCTGTCCCCGCGAGTATTATAGCCATAATGCGTCTCGAATCATTGGTAAAGAATCTTTTAACAACAACAACAACAGAAAAAGCATGATGTTTTTGAGGCGAATGCAGCCAGTGCTCAACAAGAGCCATGAAGAGATTTACAGTTTGCAGTCATTGAAGTAATTTACCCCTGACGCTGATTTAAGAGACGAACAGCATGAGAACAAAGTGAACTTTTTGGAAAATGATGATCTTCTGACTGGGCCGTTTGCCTGAGCGCTGTCTCTGGTTAATACCCATCCACATACGGCTAACAAAAGAAATAAACCTACTCTATATACGAAGCATGACACAAGTGCCGAAAGGCCCAGATTCCATCTGTCTCTCCCGCTCTCTTTTTTTGGAACGGTGGTATAAATGACGGACTGTATTAACATTTCTAACCATCATTTTCTCATATCTTCATGGTGAGTCTCTTTTTTCCCTCGGCGCATTAAAACTCCGTTCTGCTCCCGGCGACAGCCGAGCGCTATTCCAGCTATGCCACCCGTCCGTTCTCTGGCCCTTTGAGAAGCGAGAGCAGAAAAAAAAAGGAGACTGGGTGAACAATGTGACTCCATCATTGACACGTCGTCCCATGGAAAGCTCAAGCCAAAAGGACCCCGGGATTGACTCCGTGGGTCAGAGGGCAGGGGTCGTCATGGCGATGACCCCCCGCCCCTCCCCCCCATGGGCAGCAGATTCCTAAGCGTTGAGAGAAGCCTTCATACCAGCACTCCTCTGCCAAGCCCTCCCCTCCCCCCTCTTCTCCTCTGTCCGAAAACTGACCTTAGGTTGGAGGAACCAGCAGAGAAGCAGGCCCGTGACTGTGTGTAATTGGATGCAGTGCAACTGCACTGGAGTCAGCCAGTCTAACCAGACAGGGGCTGGCTTGCTGGCTTGTGTAACTCGCCGTTCAGAGGAACCAATGAAGGACCGAGATGAAAACTGGCCTCAGATCAGAAGCAACAGCAGAAAACAAGGCCGATAACATGCTGAGCGATGCGACGAAGCTGTACTAGAGTCAGTGGTTCAAAATGTGACTGGGCTGTTACTGGAAGGGCTGTTTTATAGTCATGTGCATGCAGTTGTAAACATAAGACACACATATATTTAAGGGTGCTTTCATAGTCTATATGCAAGTTCCGTGTGTGTCCTCTTGAGACCATGAAAAAGGGCCCTTGCTCTTGATTTGTGGACCTTGTGCGTTCGCATCTGTGTAACTTGTTTAGACTACAAGTCTTCCTTATCAGAATATCCAATGGAAAATTGGCATGAAAAGCTGACCTTAGGTCAGCGAAAACTGAATAGGAACCGGGTCATGAATGTGTACTGTAACTGGATGCTTTGAAGCAGGCTCGGAGTCAGCCAGTCTAACAAGGCCGCGTTTGGCGCTAGCAACGCTCGCTAAGGCATGTGATGCCTGTCGTGGCGGCTTAGGAGCGCTCACGACAGCCTGGCGTTAAGGAGAAGCCCTGTGCTCCACACCCAGCCCTGAGCCAAGCCAGCGCGGCTGGAGGCTTTTCAGCAGTGCTGAGTAATACCCCCGAGATCCCCGCGCATCACACGCAACCCGACGGGGCGCTTCATCACCAGAGGCACGCAACACACAACACACTCATAGAGGCACCACACTACTGGATTCCTCATCAGACACACACACACACACACATACAGACACAGATACAGACACACATACACACACACATACACAAGCACACACACACTCACACACACACACACACACACATACTCATGCACACAAACACACACACGCACACACTCACGCATGCACACACACTCACGCACACGCTCCCACACACACACACACACACACACATGCACGCAAACACACACACACACACACACACACACACATACGCACACACTCACGCATGCACACACACTCACGCACACGCTCCCATACACACACACACACACACACACACACGCAATCACAGAACACACAAACACCACCCAGCTGACGAGAGTGAACAAGAAATTGAGAGCAAGAGAAAAGACGAGAGAGAATAGGCCTTAATGGAGCGCCATGAACCTTGTGGCCCCTCTGAGCCCTGCACCGCTCTGCTCCGCACTGTTGTGCTCCGGGGAACGAGGAGAAGAGGCTGAAGTCATGGAGGTCTGGCCCAAGCAGAGAGGAGCGAGGGCTGTAAATCTCTGCTCTTTGTCCCAAGGAAGGGCTTTGACACTGGGAGCCGTGGCGGGGGACATGGGGATGGTGGTGGCGGCGGTGGTGGGGGGGGGGGGGTTTGTAGAAATCCCTGTGAAAGGGAACAA
>NC_085011.1:10909528-10917028 GCF_963854185.1 Sardina pilchardus
GTGTGTGTGTGTGTGTGTGTGTGTATATTATGGAGTAGGGTCTACCATTAGTCATGGCGTGTTATTTGCGGCGGTGCGCGGCGCGGGGCTTTGTGGCCGGCGGAGACAGGCAGGATGCATGATGGCTTGTCGGGGCCTAATGACGGGGTACGCGCTCCGCAGGCCATGGGAACGCGGTTAGCACGTCTCGGCCGTGGAGAACCGGGAGGCCTGCGGAGAACCGGACCAGCCGGGTCACCCCGCCACAGATGCCTATTAGTGGGGACAAGGGGTAGAGAGAGAGGGGGGGGGGGGGGGGGGTGGAGATGGAGAGAGAGAGAAAGGGATGGAGAGAGATGGAGGCAGAGAGAGAGAGAGGGAGAGAGGGAGGGAGGGATGATATAGGAAGAGATGGAGAAGGGAGAAGGGGGGAGGTGAAGGGATGGGGGGAGTGGGGAGATGGAAGACAGTGCAGAGGAAGAAGAGGAAACCTGATTCTCTCCATCCATGTCTATCAGGCCCAGGCGTCAGTGTGTGTGTGTGTGTGCGTGTGTGTGTATGTATGTGAGTGTATGTGTGTGTGTGTGTGTGTGTGTGTGTGTAGTGTGGTGAACAAGGGCATTGGAGGAGGCTCTGTTTCCACACTAACCAAGCATCCAGAACCCACTAAACAAAACCCACAGTGCCATGGTGACTGGGTCGGAGCGACTGGGGCTAGGGCTGTTAGGAAATGTGTGTGTGCTGGTATGTGTGTGTGTGTGTGTGTGTGTGTGTGTGTGTGTGTGTGTGTGTGTGTGTGTGTGTGTGTGTGTGTGTGTGTATCTGTGGTGTATTTCTAGGTTCAGCTCTGTATTTTTGTGTATGTGTGTGTGTATGCTCAGCTCCGTATGGATGTGTGTATGTATGTGTGTGTGTGTGTGTGTGTGTGTGTGTGAAAGAAGGAGAGGGAGCACATTGAGGAGGGGGCTGTGGGTCGGTCACTGGTCTCCACCACAGAGTCCGTGTGGGATCCAGAGACCACTGGCCAAAAACTGCAGATAGGCTGAACACACGCTATCCGACCTGGACCAGGGGATACCGCAGGAAAATCGACTTCACCCAACCGCTCCGCCTGTGTGTGTGTCTGCATACGTCTGTGTGTGTGTGTGTGTGTGTGTGTGTGTGTGAGTGTGTGTGAGTGTGTGGGGAGTGGGTGTGGGTTCCCCACCTCCCCCCAAAACCCCCAACTCCCAGAGTCCAAACTCAGCAGAGAAACCCCAGCCTTAGCCACCGGTTTCAGCCACCGAGCCCATAGCCTGCTCCACCATCGCCTCCCAGGTCACTGGCAATGAGCGCTTCTCAGATTACCGATGGCCCGCAATGACCGGTCTGTCTCTGCCATGGCCATGGTGTGTGCATCTGGTGGCGACGGATTTCCACATTTGCAGAGTTACTGCTCACATTCCTGTACAGCGTCCCCAAACATGGCGAGTCCCAATGACTGCAATGAAGAATTCCACATGGAATGCTATTGGCTGTTGCCATGGACAGCAACCGGTTTTGGGCTATGACATAACGTGACATCTGAAATGCGTTGGCGGTGATTTGGTGAGGAATCAGGGATCAGGAGAATCAGGGATCTTGCGCCATTCCACACTTGAAGATGAGCTGACCACAGTCATAGTTTTAGCCCCTAACTCTTGGCTCATTTTAATCATAAACATTTTCAGCTCCATGTATCTTCCCCTGTTTGGCCTGCCTGTCTTGAGTATCAGCCGCAGTCTCCAGCCCCAGTCCCCCCTCCCCCCAACACACACACACACACACACACACACACACAAACACACACACAGAGACAACACACACACACACACACACACACACACACACACACACACACACACACACACACACACACACACACACACACACACACACACACACACACACACACACACACACACACATACACACACACACACACACACACACACACTCCTGCGACTCTCTCCCCCTGGTGTCTCCACATCCCAGCAGCCAGTGGAGGTGAGCTCCCATTACACCACATTCCTACTGACAAACCATGCAGTCAGCAAATTATTTCCAAGGCCCTTAATGAGGGCCTACCACTCTATACAAGTCTCTGTGTGAGGACTGCTGTGTGTTTTATGGAATCCATGGATCTCTGACACAGATTGAGAGACGCACACGACACGTGGGGGGGATATCGCAGACAGAAACCTTGTGAGCCTCATTTAGGTGACTGCACATGTACATGCATGTACTGTACTGTAGGCGTGTCTGTGCCCTGCCTTTGTGTAGTTCTCAATCGCTTTGCTTAGGTCTCTTGAATTCCCCTTGGGGATCAATAAAGTAACTATCTATCTATCTATCTATCTATCTATCTATCTATCTATCTATCTATCTATCTATCTATTTGTATGTCTGTCTGTCTATCTATCCATCCATCCATCCATCCACGGGCTGCAATATATTCCTCTATTCCTCCATCCATCCACTCCACTCATCCACCTATCTAACTATCCCTCCATCTATCTATCTATCCCTCCATCCATCCATCTATCCATCTATCTCTCTACCCCTCCATCCATCCCTCTATCTATCCATCTATCCATCCCCCCAATAACCCTGTGGTGGCCCGTACACTGCCATCCCAAGTGAAGGGGAGCACAGTATGGAACACAGCAGAACATTATCCCATGTAATTAAGCCAGCTTAGCGGCCTGATCCCCCCTTAAAGAGCAGGACCCATACATTCCTATTTAGAGAGATTACAGCTGTGTGTTCTTTCTAAGAGGCTTCTGTCGGCTGCCCATCGCGACGGCTTCCCCAGGCTTCTCTCCGTGTCCTGGGTGAACCATGACCAAGGGGTTCCGACCGTCCTCTCACCCTCATTGGACGCCGCTAAGCACACTCTGAATGCGTGCATTAAAGTCTTGTTCATCTTACGGCACTTTTCTGATTGAGTGTACTGGTGCTTTCTTGAAGTTACGTACTTTAAGTGAAAAGTGGCTCAATGGTGTTTTTTGCCCCCAACGGCACCTTCCAGGCAGCACAGCCTAAAAGGCACTACCTTTACCCTATTCCTAACCCTAACCCTCTCAACCCTCATCCTACCCCTAAACTGAGGGGAGTAGTGCCTTGAAGGCAGCGCTGCCTGAAAGGCACCGTTGACGGCAAATAATACCAAAGACCTGAAAAGTGTAAGCGTCTTTGAAGTTCATGGTTATGCCAGATGCACACGCACACACATGCAGACACACACACACACACACACACACACACACACACACACACACACACACAGACACACACACACACACACACACACACACACACACACACACACACACACACACACACACACGCCACTCTTTCACCCTCATCCTGTAAGGCTGTAGAGATTGTGGCAAAAAAAAAAAAGTCTATCAGCGTCACTGCTGACTCTTTGGGGTTTGGAGGGTGTGTGTCCCAGCCCAGATCTCTGAGCAGCTTTCCTCCATTACATAATAATAATAACCATCATGTGAAATGGTTATTACTGGGAGTAAATCTCAATTGGCGACATTACATGCAGTTATTTCGCTTTTTATACCTGTAATGGAAATGAAATGCCACCCATGTCATGATAGATGTTCAGCAGAAGGAGTGCATGCTGGGATATGAACCTCTTACCTTGGCCTGGCAGACGCCATGCTGTGTTAAGTGTTGCATAAATGGTTTCCACTATATTTTATTTCATTAAACTATTTTTACAGCAAGAGCACACATAGGGCCACCCGCTGTGTGAAGTATTGTGGACAAACCTTAAAACTTGCCAAAAGTGGATTAAGAATGACATGGCATTAACCATCATGTAGATTACAGGAAAAGTTTGGTCTAACAACAACCTAGAGTGTATTTTTAGAGGATAACAAGTGTAAACTGTCATTGGGGATGTTAACAACGGTAATCGGAGTAGTTTTGTGTAAAACCAGAATATGCATTTGCAGCAAAATAGCATAAAGTGATAGCCTTGGAAGTGAATTCGCTGTGACAAAGTGAATTGCTACTTTAAGGCACTGACTAGGCTCAAGTATTGCCTGCAATTTTAACGTTGCAAGTCTACCAGAAAGAGTATTTAAAAGGGCTGCCAGTGCATTTCCTTACTATCATTCTAGTCACGGCCATCTTGTGAGAAGACATCTGTACAAATTGATTATCAAATTCTCCTCTTTTCGCGTCCATTGACCGTAATCTGTGCCGCATCCAGTAATCAACTGGCAAACTAGTTGATTTTGTTCCAAGGGTTCCCAGCTGTGACGATACAGACTTCCAGTTATCTAATATTTATCAATACAAACAAACACAGGAAGATGCCAAGAGGTGCAGCTGAGTCTAGGGGTGGGGGTGGGGGTACAGTGGAGGATTCTTCCACTGAAAGCTTTCTGGAAACCCAACACTTTACTTCTTCAGCTGTGCAAGCAAAGACCGTCTAAGGTAAACAGTGATGTTTATGTACTTGTTAGACAATGCTTTCCAACATCGCATCATCATCAGAACTCACACAACACATACCACAATCCACACCAGTTGCTTACATTTAAAGCCTGTAAATGACTTACACAATTACTTACAGTTACACAACACCATACAACAAAAAGTACATTCATACAAGAGTATTGTGTCTAGACCGTACCACAAAAGAATTCCATGTCATCTCCTGCAGTGTACTTCCTCATTAGCAAACCATGGCAAAACTGTGCCTTAGCACGCTACATGCTAAGTGCAGGTATTATGCGTATTCATCATGGAGCCTTTGAGTTTGAATGGGGCTCAGCTGTGAAAGCCCACATTGTACAGAGCAAACATATGGCCTCATGGAAACTTCACGGTCATTGTTGGCTACGAGTTTTTGTAAGAGAAGCCACCAACAAACTTCTCTCGCTCTTCTCTCTCTCTCTCTCTCTCTCTCTCTCTCTCTCTCTCTCTCTCTCTCTTTCTCTCCCTCTTTCTCTCTCTCGCTCACTGACTCGGGGCAATCCTGTCTCTTTCATCGGGTCGTAAAGCATGGCTCGCGTGCATGAGAGATGTATGGTCATATTCGTTCCTCCTCAAATGTGACTGGAGACAATGGTGGGAGCCCCACTAATCTCCTAAATCTTATCAAGAAGTGATGAGGGAGGCCCCCCCTCTCTCGCTTTCAATTCTGAGCTCGTTCACTCTTTCTTTCTTTTCCTCTCTCTCTCTGTCTTTCTTTCACTCTCTCATTCTTCCCTTAGAGCTCTCTCTCTCTCTCTCTCTCTCTCGTCATTCTTCAGAAATTTCTTTCGAACTCACATTCTCAATTTGTCTTAAGAGCTCTCTCCCTCTCTCCAACTCTCTTGTTCATTCTTTAGAGCTCTGTTTCTCTTTTTCCGTGCTCTCTCTCTCCCTCTCCCTCTCTCTCATCCCCTTATTCTTCCCCTAGGACTCTCCATCTTTCCCAGTCTTGAGTGGGCCCCTGAAGAGAACCCCCTCATATTTACATGAAGAGGCCACACCAGAGTCCCTTTTTCTGCCTTTTCTTGCTTTGTCGTCTCTCTCTCTCTTTCTCTCTCTCTCTCTCTCCCTCCACCTCTCTCAAATTCAAATTCAAATTCAGATAATGGCAAGGCAAATAATGCCTGTGCATTGCCAAAGCAATCCTACAGAAACAGAGGCATCGAGCGGGACATCGAAATGTCAGTCGAATGTCCTGTCCTGCTTACTGTGAGAAAACTTTCCCCTCTTGTATAGATATGCATATTCATGCTCCGGGGCGCCTCTCCTGCCTGCAGGGAAGAATTCTCCCTCTTTCTCTCTCTCACACACACACACACACACACACACACACACACACACACACACACACTCACACGCACACACGCATGCACGCAACACACACACACACACACACACACACACACACACACACACACAGTAGTGAGCAGCCTCTCGCAGGCACAAATTGAAGTGTCCACAAAACTGATTCAAATGCAAATCAGAGGCAGAATAAAAGACAGTCTTAATTTAGCCAGACCTATGTGTGTGCGTGTGTGTGTGTGTGTGTGTGTGTGTGTGTGTAAACTGGTGTGTACAAATGTGTGTGACCGTATGTGAATGCCAGTGTTTTTCTTATTGTGTGTGTTTGTGTGTGAAAGAGCGAGACTTTATTTATTGTGCTGTGAGTGCCAACACAGATATACAATGTGTGTGTGACCAGTAAAGAGCAACCAATGCATGTGGGAATCTTACTGACAGACTTAGTGGCTGTAAATAACGGGAGGGAATCATGTATACCGTGTGTGTGTGTGTGTGTGTGTGTGTGTGTGTGTGTGTGTGTGTGTGTGTGTTTGTGTGTATTTTTTAATATGAAACATATTTCCAAGTAGTTGTGTGTGTGCATTTGTGTACTTCTGTGTGTTTGTGTACTTTGTGTTAATTTGAGTTTTGTGTGTACTTACGTTTAAGTGTATTGGTGAGTGTGTGTCAGCGTGTGTATTTGTGTGCTTTTTTGTGTGTGTGTGTGTGTGTGTGTGTGTGTGTGTGTGTGTGTGTCCACATTTGAACCTGAACTGATCAGGAGTCAAAAGCAGTTGCCAGGGCCCGCTCAGTGGGGCAGAAGCAGTTGCTGGGACAGCGGCTGGTTGCCGGGGGCAGCAGCGGTTGCCGGGCGCGCAAAGAATAGCGAGGCGATGGGTGCTAAAGCCATTAGGCCGAGTTTCCATATGAAAGGCAGAATGACAGAAAGACAGACAGAGAGAAAGAGGAGAGAGAAAGAGAAAGAGAGGGAATGGGTGTGTGGATGGGATGAGACCAGTAAAGATGGCCCTGTTGTCAGCTTGGAACCGTGGGGGTTTGTGTGTGTGTGTGTGTGTGTGTGTGTGTGTGTGTGCGCATGTGGGCAACAGAGGCCTGATTCAGAATCCCTTCAACACCCCCCCGACTCCAACCGACCAGTGACTTTCTACAGTTTGAGTCGAACACTGCCCTCTCCCCCTCTCTCTCTTCCCCTCCTCCCTTTCCCTTTTCTTCCCTCTCTTTTCTCCTCCCTTCATCTCTATTATTATCCGTCATAAATCAGTTATGTTTCATTCGCTCATCATTCAAGCTGTCATACAGTGGATTTTCGTGTAAGCTTTTACACATCTGTGTGAACACCCTTTTCCTCTCCTCCTTTCTATTCTCTCGTTCCTCTCCTCCTCTCTATTCTCTCGTTCCTCTTCTCCTCCGGTGATCTGTGGCCTTGGGGGTATTCTTTTTTCTCCCACAATGCCTTGGGGGAGGACGACAGGGCAGGAGAGGAGGACAAGAAAAGTGGGGGAGCGGAGAGAAAGACAGAGGAAGAGAAAGACAGAGAGGAAGTGGAGGGAGTGTTTACTTTGAGGAAATGGGAAAATCAAATCAATGGCCACCCAAAATAGAAGCGTTTTTTTTCTGCCAACTCTAAAGGTCCCCGACCACAGGTATTCTGTTTGTATATCTGGCTTTCTGAGCGGCAACGTAGCATTACCTCGAATG
>NC_085011.1:10927028-10934528 GCF_963854185.1 Sardina pilchardus
TCGCGGGGAGGAGGATTCCGCCATTAAACAGGCATTTGACGCTTGGTCAGTTTGGTGCGGAGGCATTTTCATCTTGCCCGAGAGAGAGAGAGAGAGAGAGAGAGAGAGAGAGAGAGAGAGAGAGAGAGAGAGAGAGAGAGAGAGAGAGAGAGGGGGGGGGGGGGAGGCCGGAGGAGAAGAGAACAGAGTGTTTTTTTGAAATGAAATAAGAGCAAATGACGAGGCATATGTGTTCAATCTGTGCTAAATTACATAAGGGTAACTCCATTTACACAAACGGGACCACCTGCCATACAGCTCCTGCGAGACACACTCACACTCACATGCGCACCCTCTGTGGAGGAGCGAGCAGATTTATGTGTGTGCCTCTGTTTGTGTGTGAGTGTGTGTGTGTGTGTGTGAATGGGCCTGTAAAGTTTGCATCTGTGTGTGAGTATACTGTATGGACGGTTAAGTGAAGTCTATCTTTACTGTTGAGAAAGGATGACTGCATGGGTCCATAAAGAAATTTATGACAAATTAACATTAGTTCAATAAAGGCATACAGTACATACACACACACACACACACACACACACACACACACACAAATGCAGATATATAGAACCCTTTTTACCTGCATCATGACCTTTGAACTCTTCCAACATCCTTCTCACACATTTCAACAGCATGGAGCAATTTCCATAGAAAAGAATTGATGTTCCAGTTTTGCTAGCCATACTTTGATATGAAACAGGGAAGATAGAACAGTTACGGAAAATACCAAAACAATGGGATGCTTAGGCTAGTGTTCAGTGTAACGAAAGCATCTCGGAGAGAGACGATGTCCAAAATACCATTCTCAGAACAAAACCATGACTGAGTCCACAAAACAGTCTGTTCCTTGCAGCTGAGGATTTGTACTCGGAGGTGTGAGTTTATGTATCAGACAGAGTTTACGGTCCCTGGCTTGGAGACGTGTCTCGCCTTGGCCCGAGGCTCGCTTATCACACCAGCGCACGATTTGGTTCTCTTGGCTCCGGAACGTGCTCTCTGAGGCAAGGAAGCAATTAAACGGTATTAGCAGAACATCTCGGAACGGCACATCAGCACACGGTGGAACCTGTTTGGATGGAACGTGGCCTTCGCAAAAGTGCAAGATCAGCAAACTTGCAGCGGAAAAGAACCTAAGGCTCTAACAGACTGTGGAGGAACATGTATGGGTGTGTGTGTGTGTGTGTGTGTGTATTGGTACATACATACAAGGGTGTGTTTGTGTGTGTATGTGTGTGTGTGTGTGTGTGTGTGTGTGTGTGTGTGTGTGTGTGTGTGTGTGTGTGTTAGTGTGTGTTGGTGTATGTGTGCATGAGCGAACATGTGAGGGTGTGGGTGAATGTGAAAGGGTGTGTGTGTGTGTGTGTATTTGTGTGTTGAACTACTATTTGGCAGATAGAGGATTGATTTGTCAATCAGGAAGGCTGAGTTTTGCCTGCGGAGAAGATTAATAGTTGTGTTCCTTTGACGTTAATGAAAATGACTTATTGGGCGGTGGGGCGTTTGTGGCCCCAGGTGATGCTGCACACCAAAGAAACTTGACATACAACAGTTGGTCCTAAAACAGGCAGTTGGAACAGATATAGGTGTGTGTTGTGTGTGTGTGTGTGTGTGTGTGTGTGTGTGTGTGTGTGTGTGTGTGTGTGTGTGTGTGTGTGTGTGTGTGTGTGTGTGTGTCCATAAAACATCACTCTGGTGGAAATATATCAACAGCTGTTTATTTTTCAAAACTGAATGCAAATACTTATGTCCCGAAAGTGTTTATGCAAATATCAATGGACAGTGTGTGTGTGTGTGCATGTTTATATCTGCGTGTGTTTGTGTGTGTGTGTGTGCGTGCGTGCGTGCGTGCGTGCGTGCGTGTGTGTGTGCGTGTGTGTGTGTGTGTGTGTGTGTGTGTGTGTGTGTGTGTGTGTGTGTGTGTGTGTGTGATATTTGGTGTTGTGGTACACACAGTGAACAACCCTGATACCCCATGCCAAAAAGTACACAATGAAATATGTTCAATGGGTTCTCATGAGCTCTTGTGGTTGATGTTCCCCATTGTATTGTCTGTGTGCCCTTGGCCATTGCCTGGGAGCCCTAGACCACAAACCGCCAATGGACATGTGCAGTGTAAACAAACATTCTCTTATGACATACGGCTATTCTAAATTCTGGCCAGAGTGTTTCTGCATACAGTACATCTGTGCGACAGTTTGTCTCATCGATGCCTCTGTGCCTACAGTACGTTCGTATTTACGATGCGCTAGAATGAGGGGGTTCGTCGGCAAAATGCTTGCGTAAGCTGTACGTTTTCCCATTGCGCAATAAAAGCAAGTGCAATGTATGGATCGGTTGTGCAACAGGCTGTGTGTGTGGTGTGTTTGATGTCCGTGTCTGGATGTGTGTGTGTGTGTGTGTGTGTGAGAGAGAGAGAGTATAAACCATGCATGACGGATTATGCGGGAGCAGGAAGGGGGTCGAACACACAGCTGTTGGGATGGTACACTTCCTATCTGTGAGCCCCTGGAAATAAGCAGGAATGCGTGGAGAAAGACAAGAATCGCCATGCTTCTCCACACACACACACACACACACACACACACACACACTCTCTCTCACATACACACACACACACACACACACACACACACACTTACACACACACACTCCCTCACAGGAAAACACCATCAATATACAATTATGAACACATGTCACATGAACACAGACATGCTGTGTACACACCTATAACACATGTGTACACACACACACACACACACACACACACACACACACACACACACACACACAGAAACACAGATCCGTCCACATAGGGCTCAATATCACAGAGACACACAGGGATTGAATGCGCAGGCTGCCAATGTGTACGAGTACACACCGAAGGCCACATACAGTTGCTTCTTTCCAGAATCAAGCCTGGCATATTCAGAATCAGACCGAGTATTCAGTGCTTTTTTTTACAGTTCATGTTTGGGAAGTGTGTGTGTGTGTGTGTGTGTGTGTGTGTGTGTGTGTGTGTGTGTGTGTGTGTGTGTGTGTGTGTGTGTGTGTGTGTGTGTGTGTGTGTGTGTGTGTGTGTATGTGTGTGTGTGTGTGTGTGTGTGTGTGTGTGTGTGTGTCTGAAGAGGCCGTCTAGCTGTGTGTGTCTGAAGAGGCTGTCTAGCATAAATCTCTGGCTGCAAGCCAACTGGACAGTATTAGGAGGTACATCTGTGTAGACATGTAGGAAAAAACACCCATCCCCCTGCGCGTGCGCACATACACACACACACACACACACACACACAAACTCCCACTGAATAGAGACATGTTTCAACCTGACAGAACTCTGTAAAAAACATACTTGCTGACACTTGTACACACCCACCCACCAACCCACACACACACACACAAACACACTACGCACACACAGATACACACCTTGTTCCCTATGCATGCTCCATAGCAGACATTGGATAGGTGTGGGACCCAGTGATAGGGGTGTGTGGATCAGGCTGGGGGTGGGGGGGTTCACTGCCTCTCCATGCACCCCAGCGACCCCTCACAGAGCTCGGGCTTCCAGCCATGGCGCTCCCCACTGCACCCCTATGGAAGTCTCTCCAAACAACGGCCTCTGCAGGCGGAAGGCCCCTCGAAGTGACTTGACAAACATGGAGGTTTGTTTACACTTCTCCATCAAGAGCTCCAACACTGTGGTGAAAGAGATAAAAGGAGAGAGAGAAAGAGAAAGAGTGGGAAAGAGGGGGTTCACGAAAAGGAAAAGAGAGAAAGATATACATGTAGACCGATATTATGGCCGGGTTTCCCAGATTCGTTAAGAGGCTCTTAAGTACTAAGAACTTCTTAGGAGCGTTCTTAGAACTCTCTTAGAGCGCTCCTAAGAAGTTCTTAGCACAAGAGCCTTGAGTTGAAGAGAGAAAAAGTGATTGCTTCAGTGGGTGACGAAGGTGCTCATCAGGATAAAAAAGAATGCATGTCAAAAAGAGAGAAAAGATCCGAGGCACTCCGATATACAGTATAAGTAAAAGTCCTTTATTAAACTTTGGACCAGCCGACGCGTTTCGGTTGCTTCCGACCTTCTTCAGGGCAACTTAAGAGCCTCATAACGAATCTGGGAAACCCGACCATTGGGGGTGAGAGATGGTTGGAGAAAAGAGTGAAAGAGAAAACGAGGGAGGTAGAGAGGAAAAAATAATTGAGCACTGAGATGGTCTCTGGTGTGTCATACGTACAGGAGAGAAACAATGCAGCAATATTATTACAAATGCATTAGCTCTTCATCATTCTGACATGTCACACACACCCATGCATGGATATAAACATTGTCAATGAAAATGTGGCTATGGGGCCTGTGGGCTCTCATGAAACACACACACACAGAGAGAGAGAGAGAGAGAGAGAGAGAGAGAGAGAGAGAGAGAGAGAGAGAGAGAGAGAGAGACACACACATACACACACACTTAACTAAAGCTTCTACTCATTAAAGCAAATGAAGTGAGTTTATATTACCAGTCATAGGGGTTTGGGGGGGGGGGGGGTGCAGGAACAGAAGGTTTAGCTTAGTCACTGGCACACATAACTCCACACGCAGAGAAATATGGATGGCAGACAGAAAAAGAACGAAAAGAAGGAAAGCGCTGGGGGAAAAGAACGACAAATTGAGCAAAAGACAGAGTTAGTGAGCGAGGCAGAGAAGGGAGAGAGTGTGGTTTGGGATGTATAGGAGTGTGGCGAACATACACAGCCTATAATAACATGTTTTTGAAAGTGGGTTAGTCGTTCCGAGGCCTTTAAATGAAATGGAGCATGAATACAAAGACGAAACTGATCCAAGACTGAAAGACCATATAATGTGTGAGTGTGTGTGTGTGTGTGTGTGTGTGTGTGAGAGAGTGTAATGTATACATAATGCCATACGTGTTAGTGCATGAGTGTGTGAGTGGGTGTACATATATAATTGTGTATTTGTATATGTGAGATCGTGTGTATGTGGTGTGTCTGATTGCGTTTGTGTGTGTGTATGCGTGTGTGTGTGTGTTACAGTATGTGTGTGTGTGTGAGAGAGAGAGATCTGAATTTATAGAAAACATTTACATTAGGAAAATATGTGTGCTCTATAATTAATTCAGTTTGCCCTATACCCTAGAAGAGTCTGGCATAGTACAGGAAGTTGACAAGTCGACTGCAGTCATGGTGTGGAAAATACTGCATGTGAAATGTCTCAATCCACGATGAAAGTGATGCGTCACCTCAATGAAACAATATTACAACCACCTCAGGCATCATTACTGTAAGTAAGTCAGAAATAAGTTGATAAGTTGAAATGAACGATCACATGCTATTTTGTTGTTGATTAAACATTAAAGGTACACTATGCAAGATGTTCACCTTAACATAACCTTTCCTAAGTCAATTTGATGGTAAACGAACTTGTAATAGGGGAATCATTCACCTACGCATAAAGCATAGCTGTAGCGAGTCGCTAACAAGTAGTCTGGGAGCCAGCTGAAATTTGCCACTCCTACAACTGTTTGGACCAATCAAATTGTCTGGGCGGGCTTTGTGCGATGGACAGCTGAGCAACAGCGCTTTGTCTATCATGTCAGTTGAGCACGCTTCGGTTGATTTTATTTGCGACAAAAATGCTGTCGCTAGAAGTTAGGTATGGCTTCTAAGACCTTGTTTACACGTACTGTAGGAAACACACATATTTCGTTTGACCTTTCATTTACTACACGAGAACAGAGATTTTATCACTGAAAACAATTATCATTATTTTTAAACAAAAAAATATGACATATTGTTCCCTAGTTTGTGCACTTCCCAATGGAGCCGAGCCATATCAGACTCAAATTCTGACTAGAGTTGAGTATGACAGCGTCAGGCTAGCTAATGAGAGAACCAGCCATGCACCTTCAAGAATAGTCTACCCAAAGACATCTCGTGAGAATTGTGAAACATTGCCTTGTCAGTAGATATAGCTCTTTGATGATAGTTTTTGCCTGTTGTTATCCCTCAGCCTCCAAACCAAAAGCATTTTCATTGTGAACAGGGGGAGCAAGCCACGGGATGTAGGCTATTTAGAATGGCAGAGTGAAACATAAATATATCTCTAGGGGAGATACAGTGGCCAAAAATACCAGAGTATGCCTTTCAACACACTGTTAGACACACACACACACACACACACACACACACACACACACACACACACACACACACACCTATACTTTCTAAATAACTGCATCAAGGCTGTGACACAAGACTTCTTCATTGTTTTGTTAAATTCTTAAAAAGCGTTAGCAGCTTCAGCTTCACCATCTTCTTGATAGTAGTCATGTTTGACAGCTGTCAAAAGCTACTAGTACAATCTCCTCTGGAACTTGCCAATGCTGTAATCACAGCAATATGGTGGTGGCCGAAAAAACAAACAACCAAAAACACTCAGGTTATTGAAGAGCTGTTGCACATATTTGTTTACGCCTGTTTTCATTTATGTGAAAAATGCTAATTCATATCGATAATCGTTGAATCTTCATCCAAACTTTCTGATTATTGATGCAGGAAAAAAGACATGGATCCCAAGTCTAGAGAATATCAGTGCAAACTGAGCCCACTGGAGATGGCAACAAATCACAACTGGCACAGATCCAGCAGCATTCAAACTCATTGACAGAGTCAAACAGGCTTTTCAGTTTTGCAAGACAGACATTCCGCATAAAACCAGTTCTCTTCAAGTAACTGAAATTCTCTGTCGACTCCACTCACAGTTTGACACCAGAGGCAGTTTTGTTTGTCTATGGGGATTGGGCTGTTGCAGAGCAGAGGTGGCGACTTGAGTTGGAGACTCAGTGCCAAAGACAGGTATGCTGCGGGCCCCTCTCCAGACATGAGTGGGAATGAGTTATCTTTGGGGCTGTCATGACAGTATGATGGGATGAGTGGTACTGTTGGGTCAGTTCATCAGCAATTACAGTGTGTGTCTGTGTGTGTCTGTGTGTGTGTGTGTGTGTGTGTGTGTGTGTGTGTGTGTGTGTGTGTGTGTGTGTGTGTGTGTGTGTGTGTAACTGCGTGCAACTGTGTGTGACCGACTATCTTTAAGCGCGAACGAGTATCTTTTTGTTTTGACGCAAACCTTAACCATAGATGTGTGCATTTGTTGGCTTCTGTGTTGGCAGACAAATGACAGTGTGCGACTGGGCTTTAAGAACAAAGTAGTGTCTTAGCTGCATGTGAATGGTGTTTGGGATTACATGGGGTGTCAAGGAGTAAACGGGAGGCTTTGAAAATGGTGAAATATTCCCTGTTTCCATACTGTACAGTTAACTACAGCTTTGGCCTCTCCAAACTCATGTTTTTGTCAGGAGGATTTTAAAAACACAGTTGGTGTGGTTTGTCCCTCATCCTGTGTATGTGTGAGAGAGTGTGTGCATGTGTCAAGTAGAAAGAGAGAGAGCATGTATA
>NC_085011.1:10947028-10949528 GCF_963854185.1 Sardina pilchardus
TGTGTGTGTGAGTGTCTGTCTGTCTGTGTGGCAACCACTTAAATGAACACACACATCCACACTTGCACGTATATTCCTGTTCTCTTCCTGTGTGTCGTGTGGAACTGCCTGAGGGAAGACAGAGTTCAATGTGCCAACACACCTACTGTATCATCTATTACATCCAGCTGTTGCTCTGCCCGCCTCCTGCTTGTGTGTGTGTGTGTGTGTGTGTGTGTGTGTGTGTGTGTGATGAGAAGAGAGAGAGAGAGAGCGAGAGAGAAAGAGACCCAACCCACTTGTGTGGGTGATTTTGGAGATGGAATTTCACCAAAATATTCCCTCAGTGATAACAGTATGTTCAGTTCACAGATACATGGGGCATTCACTCTCACACACACACACACACACACACACACACACACATACACACACACACACACTTTTTCTCTGTATGTGTCGGTGTGTGGATGTGTGTGTTGTTGAGGCACTCAGAAGTAAGGTTCACCTGTGTGTTTGAAGACATTACAACAAGCTACTGTAGTTCCAGCTGCTTCAGCAGACTGTCAAAAATATCCCTTTGTCACTAGGTCAGTGGCATGGCATCCACACATGCATGCTGTAGTAGGGTGTGTGTGTGTGTGAATGTGTGTGTGTGTGTGCACACACTTAATCACACCCTCCTCTTGACCTACTGTAGCAGACAGTATGTGTACTCTCTCTCTTTTCCTCGCTTTCCCTCCCTTTCTCTCTCTCTCTCTCTCTCTCTCTCTCTCTCTCTCTCGCTCTCTCTCTAACACACAAACTCACAACAGGAACAAAAAGTAAAAGAGTGAATAGAGGAATTGCTGTGTAGTTGTGGGTCAAACAGAGGGTCAGACTGGGTGTGTGAGAAATACTGTTGGCCAGATACACATCAGTCATATCTAACATGTCTGACATTTTTCAAGAGCTTCTGAATAATACAGTACAATGATGCACAAGGAAACTCTGAGAAGTCATGTGGACTGCTGTAGCAAAGAGCTTTCTTTCTTTCTTTCTTTCTTTCTGTATTTTCTTCTTCCCTGTCTTGTCTATTTATAGCTCTCTCCCTCTCTCTCTCTCTCTCTCTCTCTCTCTCTGTCCCTCTCTCCCTGGTGTCCCCCTCCATCCCTCCTGTGCTCCTCTGGTCTCCCCCAAAGTCTAATTGAGCATCCTGGTGGTGGTTCGTGTTACGGCCACTCGGCAGGAGATTTCATTTCCAAACAAGCGAGGAGCTGATAGATGCATCTGACTGGCCACTGAAAGGAGGGGGAGGGAGGAGGGCGGTAGTCCCCTATTTAGAGGGGACAGGGAATGGGCACACACACACACACACACACACACACACACACACACACACACACACACACACACACACACACATTGAGGCACACTCGTACACACACAAACTCAGAAACACTCACTCACACCACACACTCACATGGAAATTCTGTATGTACGAGCTTGCATGCACATAAACATATTCACACACACACACACACACACACACACACACACACACACACACACACACACACAGACACACACACACACACACACACACACACACACACACACACAGGCACACACGCACACACAGAAAATGTACACCAAACACCATTTTTGACATGTATATAATACTCATATTTGCATGCATTTCTGTACATCCATATTCATGGGAACTCTCTCCCTCTTTCCCACACAAACCAGACTCTCCACCTGCCCACCCACCCCCCAAACACACCCCAAACACACATGTTTGATTGTTCTAAGCTGGAGGACTAGGGCTGTGCTGAGTCTCATATCCTGGCAATTTTGTGGTCAGACATGCCATTCCTGAAGACCCACATCAATGAAGCCCAAACTCCCATTTAAGAAGTGTTAGACTGAGGGGGGGAAATCAGCCTCAGTCCAACAGCACGTACGCACACACACACACACACACACACACACACACACACCTGCAACCTTGTGATGGCATCTTGTGATGACCTTCCGTGATGTCCAAATTCCTTATTAGCTCCATCAGATATAATGCTATTTCTGCATTATCTGGCTGTAGGCCCTTTGCCGATATAGATAGAGTATTAAAACCTCTGCTTTGATCTGCAAGAACCATCCAAGCTAAATATACAGCACTTAGACAAAACCATCTGCTGTCAAAACACTGACGAGGTTTCTACTGATAGAAACAGGCCTACTGTACATCAGCATAGAACTGCCTCACAATCACTAGACAGTGGACATTGCTGTTCACAGTGTAGGTTGTGATCATTAGTTCAGACAAGATACAGTAGATACCGTTTCTCACAGATCCTAACTAGGCCTAAAGGATGAACAAACAGTCCAGTCTCTGCAGCTAACTTCAGAACAGCCGTGTTTTTGGTGAGAATAAAGAGGGGGTCAATATTCAAACAAAGTTGGGCTGAAAGCAGTAATCAATGTTAATATGGAAACTGAACCAGTGACATGGAGTCTGTCGGTTCAGTAAGTCTAAGTC
>NC_085011.1:10962028-10969528 GCF_963854185.1 Sardina pilchardus
TCCCTAACAGCTTACATTAAAGTAAGCCTAGACTGCTTTCATCTGTAGGGCATGAGGCTATTTTGAGCTTGCAGTGTTACAAATGTTTTTTAAAGCTTATTTGACTGTTGGCTTGATTTAAGCCCTTGGTCTCTTATCTGGGAAAACATACATATTTTCATCTCTGCCAAACAAAGACCTCTTGTGTATGTTCTGCAGACTGCAATTAACCATTGGAACACCACAAAGAAGGAGGGAGGAGAGAAGAGGAGAGGAGAAGAGAGGAGAGGAGAGGAGGGAGAAGTTGACGGAGGAGAGGGGAGGAGAGGCGAGGAGAGAGAAGTGGAAGGGCTGGTTTGGAGTGTACAGAGGAAGATGCTGTCTACACCCAGAGGCAAGTGTGTGTATGTGCATGTGAACACACACACACATGTCATGCACATGCAGTAATATGATATTACTAGTCATAGCAGTGTGATCTTTGGTCTCAATCAGGTGTCTCTTTCTGTGTATGTGTGTGTGGGTGTTTATGCGTATGTTGATTGTGTGTGAATATGCAGTAACTTCTTTGTATCCATGTTAGCCTGTGTGTGTGTGTGTGTGTGTGTGTTAGTGTCTGTGCATATGAAACTTGATTACTCACTGTCACATGCATGAAATGTGGAATTAGTTGGGGCGGAATGGCAGACAAAACACCTAAAAAAATCCCAGCAACAGCCGTCACTAAAATAAAAACCAAACTCAAGACATCCAGAACTTCTCAAGGCTACAATTTCTACTCACTGCCCCGTGTCCATAGAGTCCAAGGCCTACAGATGGTCTCAGTTTGGCTCTGGACTAGGGTGGGACAAACTGGATCTGCACTTGGGACATTTTGAATGGTGAATGATGGAATAAAACAGACAGAAGACAAGTTTGCGAAAGAATTCTCAACAATTTCCAACGATTTAATCGCATAAACATTGTTATTTTTATTAAGCAGATGGCGTTATTTCCAGCTCTTACACTGACTCACAAGATCATTATCTGTTTTTCGCTGCTGTATAAACATTTAAAAAAAATCACCGGATTGTTGTAACAGCAGGCTGGTCCCAGTCTCAGGATGAAATAAGTCAACACTGTCTAATAACACTATCTGGATCAGCATTGACAAAATTTACCCACAAACGCTGAAGTCCTAAATCCAGCACTGAATCCAAATATTGACCCTGCAAAGCGAAAACCGCTTCGGTAAAATTTAAAATTAAGTTATTGTGCTCACATGAACGAACGGCCATAAACTAGGCCACTGATTTGTATATCAAGGGTATTACACAAACTATCTCTAAGATAACCGCATCCAAAGTTGACATAGTTCTCCCGTCACCATATGCCAGAAGAGGAGAAATCACCTTTTTAAGCGGCGTGGACAACGGGAATGACTGCAAAAATGTTGGATCTTCACCAGGTCTAACAGTCAAAACGTATGTTTTTCTGTGAAATAAGTTCACGATATGAAACTGTATACTGTCGAATTATGCGAAAACGTGAAATTCAACATTTTAACCCGGAAGTTTGCTTATTGTGGATTTTCTCAAAATATCATTGTGCGCAAAGCGACTGGTTTCGCTTTGCAGGGTCACATACAGTATAGCAAGTAAGGAAGACTGACAGCACTGATCCTTATCTAAAAGATCGATGGCCCTGCACTACTGTACTCCTTGTCACTTGTCACTATGTAAAGATATGGGTAACATCCTTGTTTGCTCTCGTTTAGAGCATGCTAGTTATACTTCCCCTTTCACACACATGGGCATATACCAATTTTCCTGTCTAGCAGTTATGGGTGATAAACTGACGGTCCATAGTACTGTACAGTATGTATCAAATATGTTTGTATGTGCTTGTCCTCTATGTTAGTACAAACGTACTTGGTTAGAGTGTGCTACATACTGTATGTACTGTATGTGGGTTAGTATTATCACACATTGTGTTTCAGAATACTCTCTCTGGGGGCAAAATGAAGCAGTTTTAAGTTTAGAAAAGCATTTTTCTTTTTGAGGTTGCAAAATATGTGAGTGTGCGTGTGTGTGCCTGTATGTGTGAGTGTATGTGTGTGTGTATTGTGTGTGCATGCATGCGTGTGTGCGTGCGTGCATCCGTGTGCTTGACTGTGTGTGTGTGACTGGGATGAAAATTTGCAACCGATGAAGAATGTGCCTAATACTCCTCTGCATTTGTGACTTGAAGAAACCTGCTCTTTCATTTGTGTACATGTCCCCAATAGCACTATTTATCTGTGCATGCCAAGACTACCTTTTGATTCTTTGATAAGGACATCAAGTGCATTATTTTGCTATTACATTAGAATGGTAGACCAAAGACCATGTAGAAATGTGCTGTAATTTGAAAACCGAATTACTCGGGAATTGTCTATTGTATAACAGAATACTTTACATTACTACCATATTGGGTAAGGTCTGCAGTTTATTTAATATATAGTTTGCCATATGTTCAGTCAAGTGTTCATGAGATATTTCACCAAGTAGAATGGTGTGTGTGTGTGTGTGTGTGTGTGTGTTCATGCATGAGCGCACGTGTGTGCATATATATATGTATGTGTGTGTGTGTGTGTGTGTGTGTGTGTGTGTGTGTGTGTGTGTGTGTGTGTGTGTGTGTGTGTGTGATGCACGCTTCTAATGCATGTTCACCTCTCTGTAGACCATGAGCAGTGCAGTGCAGGGACTGAAGAGGCTGTTTTTTCTCGCTTGGAGTGCTCCTTTGAACTGGCCTCTCGTAATAAACTCCAAATACCGGTGCAATTTCCTGTTGTGTGAGGCTGTCACACACACACACACACACACACACACACACACACACACACACACACAGACCCAGCTGAGGCCTAGCAAAAGCCAGTGTGATTATGAGATGTTATCAAAGCACTGAACAGGCCTGCACAGATGCATGCTTGATGTGGATACAAACACACACACACACACACACACAAGCACGCGCGCACACACACACACACACACACACACACACACACACACACACACACACACAGACAACAAAAATACTCTCAAGAAAAAAAAACACTCCTGAGTATGACTCATGATGAGTTATCTGCCTGAGGGGAAGTTCTCTCTCTCTCTCTCTCTCTCTCTCTCACACACACACACACACACACCTACACACCTACACACCTGCAGCCATCAATCGGTGACTCAAAAAAACAAAAACAAAACAAACACCTGTGGCCTCATGAAATTTCCAGAGAGATGTTGATTATCAGGAGACTTTGTTCATGTGTCAAATATCTCTGAAGGACAGGGATTGGTCCCTCTTGACTGTAAAGTCTATAATGGTGGGTGTCTAACGCTTGAACAGGCTTGTCATTTTTTTGCAGCGAGACTAAACCCATCTCTGTGTTGTGTGAAGTGAGGGCTGATGGAAACGGCATGGACGTTGACGGAGTGTTGTTTGAGTTTTGACCCAGTTTAATCAAATGTTGCTTTTTTTTTTGCATTCTCCTCCTTTTTTTCCACGATGACAGAAAGGAGATGCAGCGGGATGATTTGTTCAGGCTCCATGATGACTCTGGCTTCTCTGAGTGCTATTGATGTACGCTGTCAGGCCTTGCGTCTGGAAGAGTAATCCACTCCAATCAGTCTCGTCTTCTCCGCCTCTATTCCGACTCTCTGTCTTCTTCTCCATCTCCGTCCGCCTCAATGTCTCTGGTGATAGCTTACGCTAGCTATACATTTCCCAGACGTTAGGACTGAACGGGTTTATCCTTTTTTATTAGTCTTTACTTTGACAGTTAAATACAGGGTTCAGACGTTAAAAAATGAAGTTCTGTCGTTGTCGATCTGCGTCTTCTCTGCCCCCGTCCTGTCTCCCTCACACCTCCCCCTCTCGTTCTCGCGCTGACTCTATCTATTTCTCTGCCCCCTCGTTTGGCTCCAAGTTCCATTTCTCTTTTCATTTTTTTCTCTTCTCCATCAGTCTCTCTCTCTCTCTTTCTGTCCTTCTCTACCTCTCTCTACCCCCTCGTTTTTGGGCTCTCCCTCTTCCTCTTTTTTTCCCCCATCAATGTATCCATCTCCCACTCAGTCACTCTCTTTTTTTCTGTCCTGCCCTCTCTCTCTCTCTCTCTTTCTTCTCTCCCCCTCCATTGCTCCCTCTCTCTCTCGCTCCTCCCTGCCTGTCCCATGGCCTTGAGTATACACTGAGTGATTCCTGACTGCTGGGTAAGTGTGCTGTGTCTGAAGGCCTCTCCGCATATCCCAGCTCTTGTTTACACTCTGTGTTCCCTGCTACTCGTGTTTAATGTCATCCAGGCTTTTCTCCCCATAGACGGCCTTTATGTAAGCCCCCACGCACTCACAGCTGTGTGTGTGTGTGTGTGTGTGTGTGTAGAACAGAGAGGCAGTGTGTAAATAGACACATATGACAGTGTGGTGTAGGGAAATGTGTAAATGAGACATAAAAATACAAAAGAAGTAAGCATTTAACATGGTTGTGTGTGTGTGTGTGTGTGTGTGTGTGTGTGTGTGTGTGTGTGCAAGTGTGTGCTCCTCTGTACAGGTGAGTTTATAAGCTTGCACAGCAGTAGAATCCATGAGTAGACTACTCTACTGAGAGCCTATGCAATATTAGAAACCACCTCACAATAACCACGCCAAGTAACTGCAATTATATTGTACAGTACAACACAGTACAGTTATACCACAGTTACACTGCAATACAGTGTCATGTCCAAAACATTGCATTTCTGCAGTAAAGTACAGTACTATGTAGTATAATGCTGTATTTTCAATGACATTTCCTGCACAAGACCTGCAAATAATTCGAATTCGAATTTGAATATACAGTAATAAGAGATATGCTTAAAAGAGATTTCAGTCTTCGGGTGAAAAAGCTTTAGCTTTGGTCACGTATTTCACACAGGATTCCATTCATTTCATTTTGTCGACATCAAAGACGTCGAAGATTTGCCCTGCACCCTGGACAGAACAGCAATAGAGCTTTATAAATTGTTCACGTTGCTCACGTTTGCCACACATTGGAAAGATGACATAGCGGATGTTGGCTTGACCTTTATTTGGTACAAAAATAGCAAAATGTTTAGCCCCTATCATTCAATGCTTATGTGTGTGTGCGTGTCTGTGCATGTGGATTTGTGTGTATGTGTGTGCATGTGTGTGTATTTGTGCTTGTGGATGTCAGTGTGTTTGCATGCGTGTGTGTGTGTGCGAGTATTCCTGCATGTGTGTGTGTGTGTGTGTGTGTGTGTGTTTGTGTTTATTTGTGTGTGTGTGACAGTATCATCCTAAACCAGCAACCCTTCCCTCAACACCCCCATCTACAGGCTGATGGGTGTACAGGCACTAAATGTACACCTAAATTAATTCATTTTATTGCCCCAATGGATGAAATCCCACAAAACTTGGCATACTCTCATGCCGGTTTAATCATACACATGACATTTGATGCAGTTCATAACATCTCATTTGAAGATAGGGGCGATTAAAGCAGTATAATATTGCATTTTCCTTTTTTACCATGGGGGTGCCAACCACAAATTACAGATAATAAGCTACTGTATGTTGATGCGGACTCTTGAGACTAGCATACCATAAACATTTCGTCATCCTCGGTGCACAGTGCCAAAAACTGCATTTTACACATCACACAAATTAGAATGGATGTTTGAAAATGATAGGGATTTCCAGTGGCGAGACTCTGAAAAGGACAAAACTTGTTGAGGAGCGAGGGGAGCTGTCTTGGATGCTGAGTGCTGTAGCCCATGCTACTCAAAAACCCTGTTTACGACGCATTGTGTTCATAATTGCTAGTTGTTAGCTCAAATCAGATTTCAAAGTGTCTCGAATCACTCGAAACATAACACACACAACCAACAAGGACACATCAAACCCAAAGTGAAAGAGGACCAACAATTTTTTGACGGTCTGATAACTTTGACGGTCTGATAACTTGCTCTTGAGAGCGTTATAGAGTGTTGCATGACAACATGAAGAGCAACAGCTTATAGGACAAAATAAACTCTGAACCATGTTATTCTACATGGCACGCACGTTGATAAACAGTGCAGACAGTACGTCTCAAAATATCTGATTTGAGTAAAAATCCAATTTGTTATTGCCTTTGTCATACTGCCAACAGGGTCTGGGAAAAAAAGCCATTAGTGGTGAAGTAGGCAATATTGCAATCCCATACAAACACATTAAATGTCCCACACACACACACACACACACACACACATCTGCTATCCACTTGGTCAGTGTTGACTGGTCAAAGGCTGCTCTAAAGGTTTCAAAATGAACCTGAAGGGAACGACCATTACGGCAAGAAACAATCCTCAGTGGAGCCAGGCCAGACCCTACAGTATTCAAGAACTGAAATTGGGTCTGGTTACTGGAAGCTCGCGCTACTCAATGCTGGCAAAATGTTATTTGAGCTTAACACCCCCCCCCCCAAAAAAAAAAAATGGTCCTGCCTACCTCTATAATAATGTGTTGCTTGGCTGGAATAGTATACAGTCTAAACTATAGGACCTCTCTCATATACTAAGTTGATAACAAGTTTTAAAGTTGATAATCAATAATGGCACCTTTCGGAGGACGTGTGTAACAACTTCCCACTTTTTAAACCATGCTTTTTTTTTGGTTGGTTTTGGCTGGTTCGGATATCACCTTCAAATTTAAAATAAGGTGTGTGTGTGTGTGTGTGTGTGTGTGTGTTTGAGAATGCATGTGTGGATTTATGGACTGAGATTGATCCAATCAACATACACTACCGTTCAAAAGTTTGGAGTCACTTAGAAATGTCCTTGTTTTCATCATTATCAATGTTGTAAATGATTGATCTTTGATGCAACGGATGATAGAATAGATTAATAGATGTTCCAACGGCAGAAAACAGAGAGAGAGAGCAGGGCAGAGACTGACGGAGGAGATAGAGAGAAGAACTGAACGAGGGGCAAACGAAAGAAAAGGGAGGCCAAATGACAGACACACGGTTAGAGGGAGCTAAACGCAGAGGGAGGCAGCCGTCATATATCTTGAGTAGCAAATATTTCAGCTGTAGAGCTGCTTTTCTAGAGTCCCAGAGCGCTAGAGCGCACCAAAATAAAATAAAACAAAACAAGAGCAAATATCACCCCCACCCCTAAAAAGGCCTTCCTGTGCCCCCCCCCCCCCTTCCCATGTATTGGCCAATGGTGAAGTTCAGTCGATTTATGGGTCGTAGAAGCGGACATCTGCAACCCATTTGAGTGTGTGTGTGTGTGTGTGTGTATATGAGGGAAAACTAGAGAGTATGTGTGTGTGTGCTCATGCGTGCATGTGTATGTGTGTGTGTGTGTGTGTGTGTGTGTGTGTGTGTGTGTGTGTGCGTGTGCATGTGTGTTTGTGTATATGTGTATGTGTGTGTGTGTGTGTGTGTGTGTGTGTGTGTGTGTGTGTGTGTGTGTGTGTGTGTATGTGTGTGTTGCAGCCTGCTGTTACAGCCCAG
>NC_085011.1:10974528-10978712 GCF_963854185.1 Sardina pilchardus
AGTATGTATTCATTTATGAGACAATCCATTTCCGTCTCTACTCTAGTGGCAGTAATTGAGTAAAATATTAGCTAAACTCCAGGGGCAGACAAACGCAGGACAAACACTGACACACAATAAGCAAACACACACATCCAGAAAAGCAAAAGAAAAGAGTCTAAAAGCACAGAGGAAGAAAGTAGCGGTTGAGAAAGGGGAGAGACGGACAGTTTAAACGAGTGGAAATGAGAGAGAGAGAGAAAGCTGGGCCCCAGAAAGAGGAGAGAAGTGCTGACAGCTTGTGGGAAGACTGTGGCCCTGTCTGTTGCAGAGAGAAAGAGAGAGAGAGAGAGAGAGAGAGAGAGAGAGAGAGAGAGAGAGAGAGAGAGAGAGAGAGAGAGAGAGAGAGAGAGATGAGATGAGATGAGGGGGATTCAGTTCATGACAAATGAACTAGCAGGGCCCAAAACTATCCCACTCCCTATGGACAGACAAAATATGGGCCATATTTGCCGTGCACTTAATGTGTGTGTGTGTGTGTGTGTGTGTGTGTGTGTGTGTGTGTGTGTGTGTGTAATAACCCTCTTAGCGGATCTATGGGCTATTCAACTGGTCACCTGACTCTGCTGCTGTCAGTCAGCCCTACTTATTCTTAACTCTGGGCTGTCAATCACTGGCCAGGGAGACAAACATACACCACTCAACTGTTAGACCTGCTTCCCCAGAGATAACAATACTCAAATATCAGGTCAAGTATCGCACACATACAGACACACAGACACACACTCACGCACACGGACACACACACGCACACACACATACACACACACACACACACACACACACACACACACACACACACACACACACACACACACACACACACACACACACACACACACACACAGAGAGAGAGATATAGAGAGAGAGAAAGAGAGAGAGTGAGAGAATATGAGGTGACAAAATTGGCAAACATGGATAATGTTAAATGACAAGTAGAATGTTTGTGTGTGTACTGTATGTGTGTGTGTGTGTGTGTGTCTGTGTGTGTGTGTGTGTGTGTGTGTGTGTGTGTGTGTGTGTGTGTGTGTGTGTGTGTGTGTGTGTGTGTGTGTGTGTGTGTGGAGGGCAACAGCTGTAAGTGATCAGGCTGGCGAGTATCTGCTCCAGACTACTGCTTCTTTGATTGCAGTGGGTAAAAATGAACACGTCAGCTCTGAACCAATCACAGACCCTTGCCTGGTTCACCGTAACCAATCAGATGGCCTCACTCCTGCCAGACGACTGACCCCTAGTCACCAACTGACTGGACAGGACAGGACCTCAGACCTGTTAGGATCTTCAAGGTCCTCATCTTTGGCCTTATGTTAGGCTAACACACATATACATGCAAACAGATGTGTTTTCTCCCTCACACAAACTGCCACATATTAACATGTGTGCACACATGCTGTGAGTGCACACACACACACACACACACACACACACACACACACACACACACACACACACACACACACACACACACACACACACACACACACACACACACACACACACAGTCACACACGCATACACACACTTTCCCAGGGCAGGATAAAGGATAATCCCAGCATTTGGGCTTCAGGTTCCAGAGACCACAAAAAGGCAAACCAGCCAATACCTCCCTCACTCTTGGATAGGAAACACACACACACACACACACACACACACACACACGCACACAGACACTCTCACACACACACACACACACACACACACACACACACACACACACACACACACACACACACACACACACACACACACACACACACACACACACACACACACACACACACACACACACACACACACCTCATTGGACATCACCCTTAAATTTACTGACTCCTCACATTTTTTTGTCCCAAATTGTCTTTCTGGCAGGATGCAGGTCTCAGAGATATCTATCCAAGGCTACACACGCACACACACACACACACACACACACACACACACACACACACACACACACACACACACACACACACACACACGCCAAGATCACCATGTGGAATTGCACAGTAGAAGCCACAGTGGAGGAACAGGTTATGGGAACATCCTGAGAACAGAGCCCATCAGTGTGGACAGATTTATAAATACACCACAGCGAGTAATAGGACACACACACACACACACACACACACACACACACACACACATATGCACACATACAGTACACACACACACACACACACACACACACACACACACACACACATATGCACACATACAGTACACACACACACACACACACACACACACACACAGACGCATGCACATATACACGCACAGGCACATGCACACAGATATACACATGCATACACAGAGAGACGCACGCACAAACATATGGACGCACACATACAGTACATTCATATATATATACTCTCTCTCTCTCTCTCTCACACACACACACACACACACACACACACACACACACACACACACACACACACACACACACACACATATGCTTAGTGTTATACAACAGTTAGGTCCGGTCCAGCAATTCATTATAATTGGACGAGAGGCATTCTATGGGTCATCACGAGTGGCGATATCCCAAAACAGTGCCTCTCAAGACACTTAACTGCTAGTAATGACTCCGTGAATGATACATTGTAACTCTTAAAACTACACACATTTCATTCATTCATAAAAAGCATCAGCGATAGAAATGAACGAACTTGCAAATTAAAGTGTTAAAAGTTAAAATTGACTACAGGCTCTTTTTCTGGATGATACAGTACATCAAATAAGCTTTGGAGACAGTATTTTTCGTTGATCTGAACCATCTGTATTTTTGTTTCGTTGCACTATAGCCCAAAATTGCAAACAGTGGATTAGCTAAGTGCTGTGAGCCAAATGCTCAGGGTCTCTACACATAAAACAAAGCACCAATAATGTACATAGTGAACCCGGAGTTTATTACAGAAGACTGTTAAGAACTAGCCTAGAAATCTAGACGCACCCTAGCGGCCAAAAATATTTTTGCCTAGCGGGATGGTCTAGGGTCGCACCGTTGAGGCCAAGCCTACGTTCGACTCCAGGC
Organism: Sardina pilchardus; assembly: GCF_963854185.1. Taxonomy (NCBI): domain Eukaryota; kingdom Metazoa; phylum Chordata; class Actinopteri; order Clupeiformes; family Clupeidae; genus Sardina; species Sardina pilchardus. The sequence continues at coordinate 10,977,599 of NC_085011.1, forward strand.
CAGCCTATCCAATCAGAACGCTCTATCTGTGTACGGAGTCCTTGAGCCCGCCTTAGCTCACCTTCAGCTTCCGATATTGACGCCAGGGGGATGGACCATGTGTCCTCGTTCGACGAGTTGGGTGTGAGACCGTGTTGCACAACCATAGAGAAAAACGAAAGATGGATGAGGCTAACAAAGCGTGCTCGTTTGAATCGGCTTTGGAAGAGTTAGACTTGGGCTTTTCCTTGAAGGTTGAGCAGAAAGAAGCACTCAAGTCATTCGTTTTAAAGAACGATGTATTTGCCATTTTGCCGACCGGCTACGATTGGTCACAAATGCTGGCCTATTACGTGCAGAGGCAGTTTGAAAGACAACTGTTCATCCCACCCACAGGCTTCAGCTCTGTGAATGGTCCTACCCCAGACTATACATTTCTGTATAGTTTGTCTTGCCAGGCTAGTTAAGAACACTTAACAACTGAAGGAAAGTTGAAATGTCACGTCACATAATTACCTTACATGGACTTTCGTTCGAGAGTAGCTGGTAGGGAGAGAGTTGATAAGTCTTATACTGTAGTAAGTAAGACTTATTCTGTAATAAACTCCAGGTTCGCTATGTAAGTTGTTGGTGCTTCGTTTTATGTATAGAGACCCTGAGTAAGCTACTGATGAGGTTTGGTGCTGTTTGAACGACATTACTGGTTAAAAAAAGCTATTTGATTAGCCCTTACTGTAGCTAATCTGCTGTTAGTCATTTTGGGCTATAGTGTACTGTATACCTAGTGTAGGCTACTGTAAGCACGCTCTGTAGCAAGCTCTGTAGCACTTGATCAAGGAAAAATACGTCACAGCTTATTTGATGTCTTTTCATGCTGAAATTTTTTGTCCAGAGTTGCACTTTAATCAATATGACACACAGCAACATTTTCAACATAACATTTGATTTGTTTTAGGGATGATGATGAAAGGGAGACAGAGAAGAGGCAGGAGAGTTCCTCCAGGCCTATCTCCAGGTGTGTCTCAATGATCTGGACGGTATTGAGAAAAGCAGGCACGAACTAAATACTTCAAGGCATACTTCATGGGCCGTCAACTGTTTTCAAGCCTGGCTCAGGGAACGAAAGCTAAATGTC
>NC_085011.1:10978912-10981412 GCF_963854185.1 Sardina pilchardus
TGCTCACCCTTGCATGTTTAATGACTGCCTTTTGGCTGATTGAATGTGTTTCTTGGTCTCTGCATTGTCTATGCATGATCTTGACGCCCCTTCCTGACAAGCTCTTAACCTACAGTTCAACTCATAAAGACCGTTGCCTTGGAGACAAGATTGGCCGATGAGCCATCTACTGTATGTTGTTGAGTCCAAAAGGAGAAATGTTCTTTTACTCCACTAAATATCAATACTCAGACAACAATATGTCAGACAGACCATATGTGAAGTAACATTTCATATTTAGACTGATAGTACCTAGATAGCTGTCTATGTGAGGCAGTAGGGGGTTTGTCTGGGCGTAGCTGAAGATAAGCCAGGATTTACCTGGGATATTATCCAGCAGCTTCTGCTGGGCCCTCTCCTTGGTCTCGCGGCGTTCAGAGTCGGAGCGAGCCTCGGCGCGGGGCGCCAGCTTCCCGTTGGGCCAGAAGGCGTCCCGGAAAATGTTGATGTAGTAAACAAGCATCTGCTCACTGAAGATCCAGTTCACCGTGTCTCTGATCTGCCTGCAGAGTGGCCCAGGAGGGGGGAGAGAGAGAGAGAAAGGGAAGGAGAGAGAGAGGGAATCAGAGTGACAGAGAGAGAGAGAGAGAGAGGGAGGACAAGACAGAGAAGCAAAGAGCAACAGAGATAGAGGTTATGGAGAGAGAGAGAGGGAGTCAGAGTGACAGAGAAAGACAGGGAGGGAGAGACAGAGAAGCAAAGAATAACAGAGAAAGGTTATGGAGAGAGAGAGAGAGGGAGTCAGAGTGACAGAGAAAGAGAGGGAGGAAGAGACAGAGAAGCAAAGAGCAACAGAGAAAGAGGTTATGGAGTGCGACATCATCACACAACAGTAATGTAATGCAATATGCTGTGTGCTGGCTTTCCATTCTGAATGTGTTCACATGTGTCTGATAGAATCCAGTGGTGTCACTTCTAATAGCTTTTGAACCACAAGAGGGTTAGAGCTACAATGGGGAACTGAATCCAGGTTGCTACATGCTTCCTCTGCAGCAGACACTTAAACTGTCATGTACATTTTGTGTTGTACCTGTACGATGCAGAGGGAGAAGACACTGAAAGAGACTGGTCTATGGTCTATCTGTGAATTTAACTGAAGGAGTTCTCCAACATCAAAACCACATGAGCCAGGCAACTACTGTAGCATGTAATGCCTAGAATTGTCCAGAACATGCCTAATGATAGCAATTATTGCTTTTGAAAAATGTCAATAGGTCTTTTACCAAAACCAAATAAAGGCAAGGACAAATAAAAGCATCTTGTGACACATGAATGTACCTGGTGTTTCAATAGAGGTGTTGTCTAAATGAAACGGACCTGTTTGAAACCCTCCCTCAGAAGCAACAAACAAGCAACAAGTCCCCATATTTCACATTGATCAGTGCAGCCATACAAAGCCTGGCCATTAAAAAGTGGCACGATCAAAGAGGCAGAACTAGGCTACTCTAGTAGGACCGTAATGAACAGTTCTTTGAAGGACACAACACAATCCCCAAGGGCACACTGAATGGGGAAACATGATTGGTTTGTGTATTGTGTTATAGAGGTGTTCTACACAACTGCAAAAAGCAAGCCAACCAAACCATAGTGGAAATCATTGGGGTTGTTTTGAAAGGAGGATGATTCAGAGAGAGCACGGTTGCTCAGGCCGCGAGGAAGCAAATCATTTCCATCACGAAACAAGCCCATCAACGCCCACTCTCTGGGACACTTTTTGACAAGGGCCAATAATGACCAGCTATTAGAAAGCTGACAACATTCACAAAGAAGAGGTTCTGATGTGGTGTGTGTGTGTGTGTGTGTGTTGTGTGTGTGTGTGTGTGTGTGTGTGTGTTGGGGGATTGTTAAAGACAACCTCACCATGCAGAGCTCCAGAACACGACTCGCATGTGTTCTTCATTTGAAACCAGTTTGAACCGTAAATGGAGCGAGGCAAAAACTGGCATTGACACCAGTGGACACACACACACACACACACACACACACACACACACACACATATGTGTTTATATATAGTATATATATATATATATATATATATATATATATATATATAGCATATACAGTATGAGTAGTCTCACACACACACACACACACACACACACACACACACACACACACAGTACACTTGTCTACACACAGTCACACACATACCCTCACACATTGTTTTATCACTCAAAGCTCTGCTCAAGTAACCACATGACCAAAACCACAATATAGATCCACAGTCCACACACACACACACACACACACACACACACACACACACACACACAGAGCCTTCCAAACCAACCGATCATTCACATACTGTACATGTTCCCAAGAGTTCATATTCCCAAGGCCTGAACCAAACCTCTCACTCTCTCACCCTCTCTTGCTCTCTCTTGCTGTCACACACTCCTTCTCTTTCTCTATTTCTCTGCCTCTCGCTCTCTCTCTCTTTCCATAAATAATAAGCCCA
>NC_085011.1:11008912-11011412 GCF_963854185.1 Sardina pilchardus
GTGGTGGGGAGAGCCCTTAGGGTTATGGTGTGTGTGTATGCGTGTGTGTGTGTGTGTGTATGCGTGTGTGTGTGTGTGTGTGTGTGTGTGAGTGTGTGTGTGTGTGTGTGTGTGTGTGTGTGTGTGTGTGTGTGTAAGTATGTGTGTGTGTGTGTGTGTGTGAGAGAGAGAGAGATAGAGAGAGTGTGTCTACCTCTCTGGCTGGATTTGGACACTGATAGCGGTAGTGTTTACTTTCTTTCTGCTAATGAAACTTGAAGGGAATGGCTCTGTCAATTTCAAAAGCTCTTTCTCTTACTTCAAAAAGAGTACTTCTTCTTCCTCTCTTCCCTTTTTCATCCCCAACTCCGTTCTCTCCTTCTTTCCCCTCCTCCATCAGACTGACCCTCATTGACCTCTTCATCCCCCTATCTCTCCCTCTACCTTTCTCACCCAGCTTCCGCCCTATATATCTTTCTTTTCCCCTTTCTTCATCACTCTCTTCCTGTCCTTTTCAGGTGAGTGACTGCCCCTCACTCGGCCCTCTGGCTGTTCCAGCTCTATCACCTGATAGGAGGAAGCACCAAATCTCCTTGGGGCCGGTGGCAGTAAATAAAGGGGCACAGGGGTTATTGGGGAGCCCCAGACACCCCCCTGACTACCTCCTCCCCAACCCCGCTGCACCCGTGGGTCTCCCCTCACCAGGCCAATCCATCAGCTGAGAGACACAGGGGGAATTTTCAGCTCGTAACTCTTCCCGAAAATACACCGCTCCTCTCCTCTCCGCACGTCTTCCACACAGGACCGTGGCGGCGGGAGAGCCAATCGAGTTCCCGGGCAGAGCGCGGGAGCTGCCCGCCGATTGGTGGGTTTTCCGTCTGCTCCGAATGGCCCCGCCGCCACTTGGTGATATGTAGCCCGGGGAATCGGAGATCCACGGCGAGCGCTTTGGAGCTGGGGGTCATGCAAAGTTAACAGCAGCAGCACAACACAGAGCACATTCAGCCAGCAATCGCTCACTATGTCTTCTGTCCACTAGAGGGTAGAGGCAAAGGGCAGGGAGTGTGTGGGGGGGCATGGAATGATAAATACTGAAGTGCAATCTGCATTACAGATGGCCTTATGATGCACAATATAATCGCAAAACAGACCCATAGAGGACTCGTATAACGGTAGAAAACACACAATGGCTAAATTCAACATGGCCGCGTGTATACCTGTTCCCCATATGAGGACAATTTATCCCCACTGTAACTCTTAAACATGAGTGGGTCCGTAATATAGAAGCCCCCGGTAACTGGATCCAGACTCCAGGCCTGGTTGGGGAGAAAAATAGCCACATCTAGACGGCAATATTAACAACAGCCTGCTGCCTTATCTCCCGTGTCTGACGCTTTTATTGCAACTCTGAACCTGAGACCTACCCGCCGTTAGCAAGGACATTGGGCACGCTCCGAGCTATGCATGCATCTGCTCTTACATGAACGCTGTGGGCTAGGGAGGGCTAAACAAATCAGATCACGAAATGTGCTGCCTGCCTGTCTGGTTCTTATAAGAGCACACAGAGGATAGGTTATTGGATGTCAGCTGCTGGCTAGCATGGCAGTTAGCCCTGGCTAACGTCTTTTGGGTGAATTGAAGCAGCCTTAGGAAGGTTTGTGTTGGAACAGGACAGTGTGACACAGGGACAATATCATTGTACTGTAACTCACTGTTTATAACATGTAAAAGTATACAAAATAAAGAAATTGTATAGCATCCAAAGCATCAGGAAGGATCACATATCAAAACCATTGGTATAAGCCTTTGACTTACAGGGGCCTACATCAGCAAAACATATGTATCTATCAGAGACGATGAGAAGTAAACCTACGCTGTACTGTTTTCACTCCCTGACATCTCAAGAGGTGTGTTAGCAATAGATGCTAGCACCCCAAGGTTTTAGCCTTCTTGTTAGTAGTTCCCATCCATGGTCCGACTGTGCCTTTCACAAGGTAGGTAACCCTCATATGGTTGTGTTGTGTATGGGCCTGTTGGAACTCATCTCGTGATATGAAGTAATGTGGGATCAGGAAGTGGACTGAGTCAACATGGCATTCTGGAACAGGAAACCCCCCGGGCGACTTCCATGTGGCTGAGGTCAGGCGACAGTATTAGCTCTCGACAGAGAAGTGAGACCACTCACAGGCCATGGCATTCTCTCGATAGGATTTCCACTGTGTTATTATTTTTTGTGTGTGTGTGTGTGAGAGATGGATTGAAAAGGGAGGGAGGGGTCAAGGGAACCGGAGTCATCGGAATAAAAGGGAAATAAAACTTTCACAGACGGGAAGGAAACGCAGGAGTGGGGAGGGGAAAAACAGGTGAAACAGAAAAATAAGTCGACCGCCGAATAGAAAGTAGGTGAGGAGTGAAAGACATGGACGGATGGAAGGAGAAGGGGAGAAAAAAAATGACTATTTTTCCTGAGAACGGAAAAGAGAGCTGCTGAACCTGAGCCCCAGCTGTGGCCATATCCGTC
>NC_085011.1:11016412-11046412 GCF_963854185.1 Sardina pilchardus
CGTAAATCTACTCATTCGGTTATTGAGGTTATCTATCGAAAAGGTAGCCAACAACAAACTTTTATCTGCAGTTTATTTGTTTATTATGGGGTACAGTAGCCCCATTAACTAATATCTAATTTTCCTACCAGTTTGCTGTTTCAACTCCAGTTAACAAACTGGCGCCACTCTGAACTTTCCTGCCAGTACTGGTTTATGACGTCAACTGCTATATCTACACAAGACCACGCCCGTTTAACGACAATACACCTGAGGCATTCTGGGATTGAATGTACCCCCCCCCCCCCTCTCCTCCCCCTCCACACCCACCCACCCCATTCATCTCAGAATTCCAAAAGCATCAGGCCCTGGAGAGGAAACACCCACTTCCTCCACATTCCCAAGGGATTTTCCGTGCACTCCATAGTAAACAAACTGGGGAAAGAGAAAGAGAAAGAGGACAGGGAAAAAAGACCCTATCTTTGGAGTTGCTGTTATTTCCCATAGACTTTAAATCACACACACACACACACACACACACACACACACACACACACACACACACACACACACACACACACACAGGGGGTCGGTAGTGAGACAGAGTGAGACAAACTGTTTACCCATATGCTGTCACAGACATACACACACACACACACACACATACACAAAAGGTTTCGGATCAAAGAGTGACCCTGCATAGACCTCTTTCAGTCTTCCTGCATACAGGTAGCAGATACATACAATACATACACACACACACACGCACACACACACGCACACACACACACACACATTGACACACAATTGACACAGACACACCCTGCCACTAAGACACACATACAGTATTTGTAGATGGACAAGCACTATGGATATGTACTCACACACACTCATACACACACCTGTGTGACACAAACACACACACACACACACACACACACACACACACACACAGACAGACACGCAAACACACACACATAAAGCTTATCTCTTCAGCATGGGAAATGCTTCTATTTACCAACGTGACTCAAGATGTTGGCTTGAGTCCCTGGAGAGATAGTGAGAACCTACAGACAATAGAGAGTTCATGGGAGGGAAATTATAACTATATTAGACAGACTAGACAGATGCAGGTGGGGGCAGACTGGGGTGATCAGCAGGACAGTGAGTGTGTGTGAGTGTGTGTGGGGAGGGGGGGGTGAAGGGAGAGCAGTTTGTGAGTAGTCATGTAGCTTTATGTTTCTGCGTCAGGGTGTGTGTTTGTGTATGTGTGTGCACAAATGTTTGTGTGAATGGTGTGTGTGCATATCTTAACAATGTATGTATGTCGCTTTGGACAAAGGCGTCTGCTAAATAACCATAGCCATAGCCATAGCCATAGCCATAGCCATAGCCAACAATCAGTAGTCCTAAGTATATTGTGTGTGAGTGTATGTGTGTGTGTGTGTATGTGTGTGTGTGTGTGTGTGTGTGTGGAGAGAGAGAGAGAGAGAGAGAGAGAGAGAGAGAGAGAGAGAGAGAGAGAGAGAGGGAGAGTGTGTGTGTGTGTGTGTGTATCCGAAGGGTGGTGTTGAAAGGAGGCTGGCTAGCATCACGACTGAGAACCGATGGGGGAGATAAGAGCGGAATTTTCCACAAAAAGGCGCAGAGAGGAGAGGCAGTACAGTGCAGTGTGTGTGTGTGTGTGTGTGTGTGTGTGTGTGTGTTTTCAAATGTATTTCAACTTCCAAATATGATCAGACTGATCCCTTAGTGTTTCATGTGAGAATGTTTGTGAATATGCAAGTGGGTAAATGCACCATTATTTGTCTATATGAATCTACTCCTCTACTCGTTTTAAACCACAGTTACAGTATCCCTCGTTGTACTCAACGAACATAAACAAACTTAGACAACTACACAAACTAAAAGTTTGTGTTGTTATTTATTTTTTTTCTTCTTCTTTTTTTACCAGTAGGCATTCTTCAATAAAGGCCTGACACCAGTTGAATGACACAGCTCTGTTCAAGAGGCCATATGAGTATGACTCTGTTGCCCTCAGGGCATATATTGCCACACATCCAACAGAGAGACATACTAATGTTTACAATAATAATAATGATAAAAAAGTTTATGAAAACAAGCGCCCACATACTTCAGGCACACATATTTTCCAGAGCCGACTGATGACAGGTGATTATGGCTCAGTGGCGGCAGGCAAGACCACTGAGGCTAATAGTTTACTGAAGGCGAACAGTACTGTTTCTGGTCACACAAATCTCTCATTCTTTCTTTCTCTCTCTCTCTCTCTCTCAACGTCTCATTCTTACTGCCTCTCTCCTTTCAGCTCACAAACACATTTAAACACATATACACACACACACACACATGCATATCCGTGAGACAACAGAAGTTGTTTTTGAACTATAGAAGGCTCTTGTGTGTGTTACTGAAGGTTGCTGTCTCAGGGTAGATCTTCAACCATGTGTTCAGAGATGGAGTGATTTCTTTTTTTACCCTTGGGTTCATTTAAACCAAAACTGAATGAAAAAAAAAGTTAAAAAAAAAAAAAAAATCACTGCAACACCAGACTCAATCACTGCAGGCTCTTTTTCGAAGGCAGACGTGTTTTCACAAACTCTCAGAAACACACACACACACACACACACACACACACACACACACACACAAGGAGTGGGTGAGGGAGTGGAGCCTGTCGTAGCACGCAGAGGGGCTGGGCTTTGTTTCAACGCAGGAATGCAGAGTTGAGAAAGCGCTCCACCGCAAAAAAACCTCCCAGCCATTCCTCGCTGTAATCAGAGCCAGTCTGACAACCCCCACCCTGCTCTCGCTCAAACACACACACACACACACACACACACACATACACACAGATGCAAACACACACACACACACACACACACACACACACATACATACACACACACACACACACAGACACACACACACAAAATTAAATGGATACGTATATGAACACACATATGCATACGCAATCAAATACACACGTGTGCACTCATTTATGGACCCCCACACACACTTACATTTCCTCACCAGATCCAGTATCAACACACACATGCAGGCATGCATGTATAACACACGCACATGTTTATACTTAACAATACACATACACAGTCAGACACATGTACAGTAACTTGTATATAAAAGCACCTCATTATACACCCACAATAGTATGTTATTCTACTAATGACAAGGCAACTGTGTTTTCAGGTGTGTTTGTGTATGTGTGAGTATCTGTGTGGGTGGATCAGTGCATTTGTGTTAAACCCACAGAACTCCTGTGTGTGTGTGTGTGTGTGTGTGTGTGTGTGTGTGTGTGTGTGTGTGTGTGTGTGTGTACTGTATGTGTATGCCCGTGTGTCTGCGTGTGGATGCGTGCGTGGGCATCAGGTACATAGACACACACACACGCACAGACACACAGAGACACACACGCACCCACATACACACACACACAGAGGTTCTGTGGGTTTAACCCGTGGCTTGTGCATGGTTGATCCACATGTCTGCTCTGTGCCCTTGTGTGCCAGCCAGCATGATTCAAACAGCTTTCCCATGTTCCCTCCCCTCTCCCTACTGTACTGCCCACCACACCACACCACAACACACCACACCAGGCCAGCCAGGCTCACACACACTCAGCAGGAACAAGGGATTCATGAAGGCTGCACAGACAGAAAGCAGAAGTTTCTCGTTCTTTCTCTCTCCTCTATGTCTCTCTCTCTTTTTGCTTTTCTCTGTTATTCTTTCACTCTGCACTTCTCCCTCGCTCCCTCTCGGCCTCTTTTCCGTGTGAAGGGAGGTCACTCTGGCAGAGACTCTCAGGTGTAATAAGCAATTTCCTACATTTACATACGTGCTCCTTGGGTCAGGACGGATTCATCTGGCCATTCTTTTTTGGAGGACAGCTCTGTGTTTTCTCTCGTTTTCCCTCTCTTTCTCTTGGACTCTCTTCCCCCTCTAATCCTGCATGGCGGAGAAGAAATAATATTATTAGTGTTGCGCCTCCGTGTCACAAGATCTCCTTCATGCTATCTCTCATCATCCCTCGCTCTCCTCTCCTCCTATCTCCTTCATCCCTTCGACTCTGTGCGAAGAGAGGCGAGGAGAGAGTGTGTGTGAGTGTGTGTGTGCGTGTGTGTACGGGTGGGTGCATGTGTGTGTGTGTGCGTTGGTCGGTGGGTGGGTGAATGTTTCTTTAAACTGTCCGCTTGGGAAGGTCTGACTGAGAGCAGATTTCTGCTTGTTTTCAATAAGGTCTTGGATCCCCCTTGCCTGGAGACCTCAGCAGCCTGCATTATATAAAACAAGTCTGTGAGCCCTGCGATCAGGGAAAAGGTGTTTTTAATAATTACATCTGTCAAATCACGCACATCTGCCGAATATTAAACAAGGGAAAAACATTGCTAAAATAGGAATGACTCACGCATAGAGTGCCACACTGTTCCTTTGTAGGTAGGCTTCTATTTGCGGTTGTTTTTTTAGCTGGCCACAGTTGCGGAAATGAATATCAAATGTGGTTCGCTTCGCATAAATCAAAACAGGCCAGTGCACCCATGTAACTTTACTCAGGCTGGGTTGTTTGGTGCAAGAGTGCGTGGGGCTTGAAGTGTGTGTGTGTGTGTGTGTGTGTGTGTTTGTGTGCGTGTGTGTCTTGAATACTTTTCTTCAGAACAATTTACATACAGTACAAACATCAACGTTAAACAGTCAGTTTAACGCTCTATTCTCTGGAAGGAACTTTTCAGACAATAATTTTGAGTGAATGTTAACAGTTAATACTTTGAATGTGTGTGTATGTTCCTGCAGTGAAGGAGGCAGCAGTTTTAGGACTGCATTTCTAGGACCCTAGAACAAACTCGTTTGTTTGTGCGGCACTGCTACCTACCTGATTGCCAATGTCAGGGGAGAGGGTTCAACTGCTTCACCTGCACCTGGATCCTGAGAAATGGGACTGGCATCGGCAGTGTACCCATGGGGTCAAGGGGAAACCGTCAAGGCCGGACAAGCCATCGCCCAGAGCCCAGGCAGAAAGTGACCTGGATGTGGGTCAGATCCTGTGGAAGCAGAGACCCCGTGGCCTAAGGCCAGAACCTGGGTTAAAGGCTGACCCGGGGTCAGTCACGAGGGTTGGACTCTGAACTGCAGCTGCAAGGCCGCACTGATCCGGACAGGCCCGAGGAGTTATGGTGGTGAGTCTGGGGCCTGGAGGCTTGGACCTGGCCCCAGAGGAGAGCGGGAGGGAGAGAGAGAGGGAGGAAAGGATGGAGGGAGGGAGGGAGAGAGCGAGGGAGGGAGAGAGGGAGGGAGGGAGAGAGGGAGAGGCCTCACATCTGGAAGCCGAAGCCTGAAGCAGAGCAGAAGCCGCGGCCGCCCCTAGATGAGAAGCAGACTCCACGGCAACCAGCACCACGGCAACCTGAAAGGAGAATGGGGAGGGTTGCAAGATGGCTCCCATGAGAAAACAAACTGTGCTCTTGAGGCATGGTTTTCATAACATGCACTAAAAGTCCTCTGGGCTGTCTCCAAATTGGCCTGCTTAAGAAAGTTGATATATTGTTTGCTGAAATAGGCCTTTTTTAAAAAGAAACAATCTAATAAAAATGTAACTACAAAAACGACACTGTCTATCTCTCAGTTTTAAGAACCAATTCTTCAAATGTCCTGAAATGCTCCAGAGTGAGAATTTACTGCATGGCAACAGAACAGGAACTGTCTGTCTAGCACACAGCAGCATTAACACACACCACTATAACAATTTGTCATCGAACACAGCAGTCTCAGTCTGTCCAGGGTTTGTCTTTACTAAGAATGAAGAGGCCGAATGAAGGGAGAGGCAAGCTAGCCTGGATAAATCTGAGCAGCTATATTTACATAGCTAATATGTGCAAGTGGGAACTCGTGTGCGAGGGAGCTTATGTGTATATATTCTAAGGCTGGCGTGTTTACATGTTCGAGAGTGTTCATGTGTGAACGTGTGAGTACGAGTGTGTGTGTGTGTGTGTGTGTGTGTGTGTGTGTGTCTGATGTTGGGGGGATGGGCAGTGTGTGACAGGTGTAAAGCCGAGTGTCCTCGGAACACTGCTGCGGTCCGGCCTGCGTTTTGCTCGTTGGGATTAAGTCGGATCAGATGCTGTCCAAACGGACCTGCGGCGCCGAACAAACAGCCCGGCCCACGCCTCTGTGGAGGAACAATGGCCATGGACACGTGTTGGTTTAACAGCTAGGGGAGATGAGTCGAGTGTGTGAGTGGTGTGTGTGTGTGTGTGTGTGTGTGTGAGGGGGCTAGAGGCCCTCTCCTTCACAGGCTCTGGGACATGGGTTATCTAAGTTATGCATACCCTCAGGGATTGTGTGCGAGTATGTGTGCGTGCGTGTGTGTGTGTGTGTGTGTGTGTGTGTGCGTGTATAGATCTGTCTGAAAAGTGCACCGCTTGCTTTTGGCCCTGTGTGTTTGTTTTGACTGTCAGGCTGACTCATGATATGTGGTGAAGAGAGGAAAGCGAGTGGCTTCACTCAGAGATGTCAGGAGCACACACACACTCACACTCACACTCCTCAGACAATGACCCAGGACGAGCAAAATAAGAGCCCTTCCCTTCCCTTCCACTCTCTCTGGGATCCACTTTAGTCTCTGAACTCAACTCGCGCATTCTGAGGGAAGTCTACATTTTCAATGTGTCCATCTTCCAACTTTTCACCATGAATAAGCAAGACTGTAGGAAACGGAAAGTTGGACCGAGTCAGTTGTAATTCTACTCTGACGTTTGACTTTAGGGAGTCTTTACATAGCTCCTATGACCTTTGTTGAATCCCCTATTTAACAACCACAGAAACACACACACACACACACACACACACACACACTGGACCTCTCCATTTGCTCGTACGTTGAGGCGGGCATGCCTGGCAGATACACCGGCGACATCAGACAGTGTCTCCTACGTGCCCTCTGTGCCGCGCGGCGAGGGTGTCGGTTCCCTGGCATACCTGGCAGTGGCCAGAGCGTCAGTTTTGGCAGCTCGTAAAAAACGGCCTTTAGTCACGCAGAGACGGCCCACTGTCCAGCGGCCAGCCGGCCAGCGAGCCAGCCGCGAGTGACACAGGACGCCTGGACTGTGTGTGGACTGTGTGTGTGCGTGTGTGTGTGTGCGTGTGTGCGAACAGTCTCCTTCCACTGCAGCCAGCACAGGCAGCCAGAATACCCCCCCTACACACACCAAACCCCTCACACACCAAACCCCTCACACACCATACACATACACACACACACCACACACACACACACACACACACACACACAGACACACACACACACAACTCCAACCCCCCAGTATGGAAGGAGTGATGTCAGTCCCCTGGATCAGAGGTTGGCATGCTGACGCGGTGTGTGTGTGTGTGTGTGTGTGTGTGTGTGTGTGTGGGGTTGGTGGATGGGTGGGGGGTGGGAGGGGGAGCAAGGAAGAGAAGGAGAGAGAAAGACAGATGGAGAGAAACAGAGAGAGCCATGTGGAGAGAAACAGATGAGAAAGACGGAAAGAGTGATGGATAGAGAGAGTACAGCGGAGAGATGAAGAGGTCGATATGAAAAGAAGCAGAGGCGATGAGAAAGAAACATGGACCGTGAAAGACAGCATGAGAGGAGAGAGAGAGCGAGAGAGAGAGAGAGAGAGAGAGAGAGAGAGAGAGAGAAGGGAAAAAAAGAGAAGAGAGGTGTAGATAGAGTGACAGAGAGAGGTGGGACGGTTTAGCTGTGCCTGGCCAGCTTGGCAGGGCGCGGGTGAGAGTGAATGGCCCATTCATTCACGTTCCATTTTTTTTTGTTCCACGCTCCTCCTCGCCCTCCAGCCCACCATAATTAATAATACACATGGTGGACGGCCCGCATTTGGACAGATGAACTCCAATGGAAAGACTGCGCCGGCCGCGGCAGCAGCGGAAGAGAGCGATGGCCAGGGCTAACACACGGCACCAAGCTTGTAATTGCGCTGAAGGCCAGCCTTTGTTCTGTGTTGGGCTCGCTGGACAGGGACAAACCCCTCAGTATGGCCACCGTAGCCACTCGGTCCGGCGCGCGCAGAGGTCACGACTTGAATGAACGGACGCCGACCGAAGCTCTCGTGTGTGGCCCGGAGCTGGCATGGTTATGGGCCAGACCCGTATAGAACTTCAGAGCACACGGTGATAAAATGCTTTGCAATGCGGTTCCTGTGGTTCTACTGTAGCTCCACTGTGGCCTGCATGTTCCCATGGAACTCAGACACTAACAGAACACATGCCTCTTCAGAACACGTCGGACTGATTAGAACACAGAGTCTGTTATTTTTGTTATCGTGTACTCATTATAGCGCTGGCACAGGCTGTGTAATTAAGAGAGAGAGATAATTATTCTTGATGAGTTGAGCAGCGGCCCACTTTGGGACCGCTCCAACCATGAGCACATACACACACACACACACACACACACGCACACACGCGCACACACAAGGGAATGAGAGAAAGATGAAGAGAAGTACAGATGGAGAGTGAAACACCTGTCTATGATTTCATTTTTCATTAGAGAAAGGTTGTGTGTTTGTGTGTGTGTGTGTGTGTGTGTATGCGCACATGTGCATGTGTATATGTGTGTGTGTGTGTGTGTGTGTGTGTGTGTGTGTGTGTGTGTGTGCGTGCGTGATGCTTCCCCAGTGCAGGAGTCTGAAAAGGGAGCCTGTTCTCCGAACTCAGCCGAACTCCACCTCTGCCAGGATCAGCTGCCTCATCTCTTTGAACTGTAACCTCCCTCAGCACGCACACACACACACACACAGACATACACACACACGCACACACATTCGTATATACACATGCACACCCACACGCACGTGCACTGCACTTGGACACACAACCATTTGTAAATGCACACCCCAATGTACACACATACATAGAGATATGCAGACATACACATACACTTAAATGAAGGCATATCCTGTCCGCACAAATACGTGTCCATCCAAACAGACACACTCACACGGGGCACATGGCATTCCAGCCTTGATGTATCAGCAGGGGAGCGATAGTCCTGGCGCCGACAGGCCAGTCCACCCCAAAACCTTTCCACACCTTCACTCCTCACACCAGTCACCCCCTCTGCCTCCACACACACACACACACACACACACACACGTCTTTGAATGCGGGACGTAGAAGAACAGGGACTCTCAGAAGGGGTTCGGGGAAGCGGATGTCCGGTAGGGACACCCCCAACTCCAACACACACACACACACACACACACACTCACACACAGACATCCCTACACCCTCAAGTTCATACGAGGATCTTTTGAGGGCTTTTCATATCTACCAGGGAGATATTTAGACTTCATATTCATGGAAACCTAGTAAATATAATCCAAATAGAGAGAAGTGTATGCAACAGACAGATGAGGGCAGAGAGGGGGATAGTGAGGACAGAGGGGAAGTTGTGGTCTGGGGAGGTGTGGGGGGACAGGAAGCAGGAAAAGAGAGAGTGATGAAGAGAAGAGAGAGAAGAGAGAGAGAGATGTTTGCTCTCCAAACTGTCCCGACATCACTGAAGTCACAACAGCTCTATTCCACAGACGTCTTCTTCTTGTGCATGCGTTTCAAGTTAGGGGGAGAGAGAAGCTGTGTGTGTGTGTGTGTGTGTGTGTGTGTGTGTACTTGCATGTATATCTTTAATCTCTGACGGCAACTCTCAGGAAAGTGTGTTTATCATTTGATTCCTTCCAATGTGAGTGTGTCTGTAATGTGTCACGTGTCTCTATGTGTGTTTTCTCTCCCAACGTAGGCATATATACTGTGTGTGTGTGTGTGTGTGTGTGCGTGTGCATGTGTATGTGTGTGTGTGTGTGTGTGAATGTGTGTGTGTACACAGGCACATCACTGTGTCCATCCCCGTACGTGTATATGTGTGTATGTGTGTGTGTGTGTGTGTGTGTGTGTGTGTGTGTGCATGGTCTTACACACAGGGCAGGCCCCCCTCCTCCAGCACCAGACAGGCCGGGTTCGGTCGGTCGGGCCGTAAATCAGGCTGGGGCCCGGCAGTCTCATCTCTCGGCCATCTTCCCCCTCTGAAGTGCAGCGTCGGGGAGGCCTCGGCGGCCCAGAGGATGTGGTTCAGGGTCCCCCTCAGACGCTGGGAGCAGCGGGGGGAGGGCCGGGGAGGGGAAAAGGGCAGACGGCGGAGGATAGTGTATCTCCTCTCCTAGGGCGGCTGACTGGGCCACGGCGGGTCTGGCCCGGCTTTGGCACGGGTCCACCGGAGCAGCCACTGGGTCTGGGCTGGCTGATAAAACGGCAGGATAAAGTTAGAGGCTTTCACTTTATTGGGGAAAAGGGTGAAATGAGTGGATAGTAGATGAAAGTAGGCATTTATGTGTGTGTGTGTGTGTGTGTTTGTGTGTGTGTGTGTGTGTGTGTGTGTGTGTGTGTGTTTATCTGTCTGGTGTGTGTGTGCATACATTTTTGTGTGTAGAAATACCTGTGTTTCTGTATATACAGTGTGTGTGTGTGTGTGTGTGTGTGTGTGTGTGTGTGTGTGTGTGTACCCTCCTATTTCTATTTAAAAAGTTCCTCCTTGGGCCATGAAAGAGGGAAAGAGATACTGAGCTTGGGAGACATTAGCGTGTGATTTGTGACGGCCCTGTTACACGATTCCCCACAGAGAACTAGGGGACATTTTAATGTTTTATTTTTTCTTCCCTTTGCGACTGCAAATCCCCCTCCCCTCCCCTCCCCAGTCCTCCCCTGCAGGCGGTGCGAATCACGTGTGATGCCACGGGGAAAGCTTAAAGTGGAGCGGAGCTCATTTTTAAAGATTGACTCAAATCGTCAGGAGAGCGGAACAGTGTGCCTTGAGCCAGGCCTTGGCGGAGAACGTCGCCGTTGAGGTGCTGTTAAACAACTTTATGGAGACGCAAGGGGAGATGTTACCCCCGCCCCATTCCTCCCCCCCTCCACCTCCTCTTCATCCCACATCTCAGCTCTCTCTTTCTCTTTCTTTCTCTTGGCTTCGCTATCTTTACAGAATGTTCAGTTGTGAAGGAGTTCGCCGAGTGCTCCGGAACGCCCACGCTATCCGGTGCGCCCCCCCCAACCCCCCCACCCTCGGCTCTAGTCACGGCCAGTGGGGCCCGAGTGAAATGGCCTTTCCAGTCACCCCTCGACTCCTGGAGACTGCTGAAGCCTGAGGCTGCTCGGTTCCACGCTCTGAGGTTCTAACGGCTGAGGCGCTCAGTTTTGCCCGTCCTGTTGGGGAGACGTTGGCTGGAAGTGTGTTCCTGAGAAAAAGAGGCAGAATGGTACATTATAACTTCTGCTTCTGAATCACACACACACACACACACTAGAGTTTGAGTCTGGGACTGCATCCATTTCCATTGGAGAAGCATGAGACAGATGACTATAAAACACTTTGTGTGTGTGTGTGTGTGTGTGTGTGTGTGTGTGTGTGTGTGTGTGTGTGTGTGTGTGTGTGTGTGTGTATGCATGTATGTGTGTATGTGTGTGTGCGTGTGTGCTTTGGAAAAGTAATTTCCAATGTGGTTGTCTTCAGAGCTTTCGAGTCATTATCAAGGCCTGACGAATATTATTGGAGGATACACGCATAGAGGATAAAGCAGCACTAATTTGTTTCAAGAACAAACAGGATTTAATTGCTTTGTTTTTTTTCATCCAGTCAGTTGGTCCTTTTCTTTCCTTGCAAAATAAGAGCACTCTCTGACCTCTCACTCCTGATTGGCTGTCCTGTTGTCAAAGCAATGACATCACTTCCCCTTGGCAGACACACAGCCTTTCCATCATCACCCTGCCCAGAGCAGGACTGTCAAAAAAAGAGAGAAAGAAAGAAAGAAAAAAAAGAAAAAAAAGAAAAAGACACAAAGAGGGAAAGAGTTAGCGAGCAACGCGTGTTTGAAAAAAAGAAAAAAAAACGCGACTGAAAGGAGAGAAAAAAAACACAACTCGATAATGACATTAATTATCCCTTTGCACATAATGAGAACAGCCCCAGGGTTTCTAAAACATGTTGGCGTGCCAACAGGCTTGTCACTGCTCCTCAGCTCTGCCGTCGACTTGCAGGCCTGCAATCAGCGCAAACCAGAGACACGTGGGAATTGTAGGCTTCACGCACATCTCTGTCTGTTTAGTCAGTGCAGGGTCACAGTTTTAAACATGCCACTCAGGAATTCCGAATTGCTTAACTCTGTCTTGGCTTCTTGAGCAAAACACATGATTTGCGATTACAGGCCTCTGTTCAAAATGAGCAGTAATGGAGGCAGCCATGATGACACAGGATAATAATACCATTTCAGTCGATCAGTGTGATTCAGGAACCTTACGTAAGAGTGACACATTTACTATGATTTTACAGAGCTTTTCAGATGTTGTCAAGTATCCTCCTGTCAAAACTTGGCTGATAGTCAGATGAATCACAGGATGAAAGTAGAGCTATCAAGCCATAGTTTGGGTGAGATCTTCCAACCTGTGTTGCTCAATCCAGATCAGGGTCAGATTCTTAGCATGCTAAATGGCTGGCCCTGTTGACCAGATGGTGATGCAAAAGACTGTGAATTCTGAGGTCTAAAACATTTGACCTTGGCGATTCAGATACATCTGAAATATCCTATTATTCCCCCTAGTCAGTGTGCCTCCTATAACTACCCCCAAAAAATATGGTCTGTTTCTCATCATGACAGCATGAGTGCTCCTAATGTCTTTCAGTTTTCCTGGAAACGCCTGACATGTTTACAAGCTGACAGCATGTGCCACTGCACCGCTGAAAACCCCTCTCTCTCTCTCCCCGGCCTAGCCTTCCCATCAAGACCTGTTTCCAGTTTTCAGCCAGGGCCCTCTGGTGCACATCAGGCCAGTCCGTCTGGTGAGCGCGGAGACCTTGAGACGTCTCTTTTTATTTAAATGGGGAAACAGACACGGGCACGGAATAGAGCGGAGGACATGCATGTTTGACAAAGGAAGGCTGGGAGAGACAGGGAGACAAAGAGGGAGAGAAACGGGAGGGAGAGAACGAGGGAGAGAGAGAGAGAGAGAGAGGGGGGGAAATGAAAGAGAAAGGGAGCACCAGAGGGAGAGCAAGCCAGAGAGAAATAAGAGGAAGATAGAAAGACAGAGAACAGGAGAGGGAGAAAGAGAGAGAGAGAGAAAGAGAAAAAGAGAGAGAGAGAGAGAGTGCAGTAAAAGACTATGATTCATTCATTTTTCCACCGAGCGACAGTCCAGGGCCCCTGCAGCGCAGATGTGGTGCGGAGATAAAAGCGCAGAGCTGGCCTGCAAAAGGGCATGCTCTGTTTAACTGGGTCCCCTCGGCCAAGCGCTCCCCCACCCCACCCGCCTCGCCCGCCCCACCCTGCCTCACCTTGTCGTGAAAATGTCCTCTTTCACCGAATGTGGGTCAGTTAAGAGCCTGGCCACTTAACTCGCACTCAGACGTCATTCAAACCCCATTCAAATGTCACCTCGTCAGCGGGCCGGCTCCCAGCACGCCCTCCATGAGCGCTGACATGATACAACGCAGGTGTTAATTGCGCAAGGCATCCCAGTTCCTGCCAAGAAAGCAGGTCAATGTCAAACGGTTCTTTTCCACACAGATTGGCATGTATCGCGAGTGACATGGTCAGTCAATGGTCTAGTCGGGTGATGATTTTACCAGGACTGGGTTGACCAAAACTAGGTTATTGGCCAGCTGTGTGAAAGATGTTGAGAAAATGTTACAACTGTTTTAAAGCAAGCACTTTTCCTCTGTCACACGCACGCTATTTGTTTATCCAGCAAATAACGATGTCCAAGACATTGTAGAGTATGTTGCATGATTATATGAAAATACGATGTATTGCAACATCGAAGCAAGTCAAATGTTTAGTTTCTTATGTCTGTTTTCATCGAACTACTGGTACCCGATCTGGTAAAGTTACATCGTGCGGTTATAGCCGATAGAGCTAAGAGAATGCAGAAGTACCATTCACCCTCTTACGAGTTGATGAACCGCTGAAATTATTTTGGAAACATTATTCTAAGGTACGAAAAACTCTTAGTGTTGCTTTAATCTTCGTTTCATAAATGGCTCAAAGAGTATTAGCAATGAATATCAATCCTGTCTGTCTTTGTAAAACTGAAAGACAGCTAGGCCTATATGGACCTTATTGGAGCAAATGGACCTTATTCATCCAGGAACTGTTCAAAAGCTCTGTTCCTGTCAGGCAGTTTGTTTTCTTCTCTCTCTCTCTTCCTCATTGACAAGGGAAATGTGTGACATATTCTGTGGGGGCTGAAATCTGTTGCATCTTTAAAAAAAAAAAAAAACATTCCTGGAAATGTTTGGACAGACAAGTGCGTTGTGGCAATGGCTGTGTGTTTGGCCACGCTCCACCTCGTCTTGTCTGCGTTTGAAAGGCGCACTGGCAATCGCTCCCACGCCACACCGCAAGTACAGACAGAACACGGGGATGATGGATTGCATCGGCTCTCCCATTCATACGGGGCATGTATGGGCAACATCCAGATTTCACACCAACACACCATCAGGCAGTGTGTGTGTGTGCTTGTATTGTGTATGTGTGTGTGTGTGTGTGTGTGAGTGAGTCAGTGTGTGTGAGTGAGTCAGTGTGTGTGAGTGTGACCTTAAAGACAGTGGTTTTGCATGTAACTGCCTAAGTGAACCCGAAGTTTCCAATGTCACTGTAATAATCATTGTAAAATAAACCCTCCAACACCTCCTTGCATTGCCACATAACAAAACACAACACTCCACGGCATAACACTGTACCAACACGACGTGTCACAGCCTGTGAAACATTCCAGAACTCTCTCCGTCTGGAACCTTCCATCCCCAACGCAAGTTCTAGTCAGGCTCTGTTTCCACAGCTGACAGTGAAGGCTGGAGAGAGAGAGAGGTTGTGGCTCTGCTGTCCTCATTTTGCCCCCCCCCCCCTCAACCCCAGCCCCCCTACCACCACACCTTCCCTTTGAGCGCAAAGGGAGGGGGGTAGTTACCCCCAGAGGAGGCATATCTTGGGAGGGGTCTTTGCGTGGGTCACTGGCAGGAGCGCTAACGCTAACATGAACTGCACCGCGGCCCAGTACGAGACAAGGGCCTGTTCATGCTCCTAGCATGACCTCTCTTTCCTCTCGTCTCACGCTAGCTGCATCTTGCCTGGAGAGCTCCTGAGAGAGAGGGGTGAGAGGTTGCGTGTGTGTGTGTGTGTGTGTGACAGAGAGGAGGTGGGGGACTGTTCAAGGCTGGGGGAGGAGGAGGAGGAAGAGGAGGAGGGGGGGTGGGGGTCTGTATAGGGGATTACAGGGAAGGGTTCCAATCCCCAAGTGCCACCAGGCCATGTTTTTCGAATCAGCTCTGGTGCGCTCTCCCCGTAACAGTCAATTATGTGAATTTCAGTCATTTAATTTGCAGTGATGTCAAAACCCCAGGTTTGCGTGTTTGGAAAGGCGAGAGGGGGGAGGTGGGTGGGTGGGATTGAGAGTATGCTTAGGGAGATGGGGAGGGAGGGGAGGAGGTGGAGGAGGTGGAGGAGGAGGAGGAGGAGGGAGTGCTGGTGGGGTGGTGTTTGCCGGCAGGCCTGAACTCCTTAACCCAGTTTCTCTCGCTCGCTCATTCACTCACTCACTCACTCACACTTGCTTGCTTACGGCTTGTCTTCGCAGACTAATAATGGACTCATTCATGTCGCTGCACCGCTGAGGAGATGGGACATTCTTCTTCCACTCCATGTAAACACTATGAGAGGCAACCACTCCACACAAACTCCTGTGCCCACTCAAGATACTGAACAGGTTCATGTCAATGAAAATAGGGCCTCGGCAGAATGCAACAGGAGTGCTTCACATTCAATAAAACAGAGCTAACAGCAAGAAAGGGCTAACTGTGCCTAATCATAAACTGTTGCTTTAAAGGCGGTTTAAAACCACAAGCAGTCTCTGCCAATGACAGCTTTTTTTCAAAACCATAAACTATAAAGCAGTAAAGTAGAACAGAAATCAGCATGCAGACTTAAGACGCATCTAGTATACAATCATGTTATTGAATCTGGTACAGGCTTGTGAGAGAATCTTAGAGACAGTCTTTACACATATCCCTAAAATATAACACAGTGAGAACTATTATCTTTCTGTGTTGATAAAAAAAAAAAAAACGTGAGCGTGACTATTATGTTACAGAGAAGGCACTACACTGCACTGTCCTGCCTGCATTAGCAAGTTTGGTAAAGTACTCGGTCGTCCACTAAACTGCATATTCCCGCCATGCCTGTGCCAAGACTGGGTTCAGGCTATAGCCACCATCCCCCTGCATCCAGATACTCTATCATTATTTGCAGTTCCCATAGCGGGGCACCCGTAGTGGCTATACGCGCCCCCCTCCACCGAACCCTCCGCCGCACGCTCTGCCCTCTAATAGCAGCTGATTGAACTGGCTCCGCTGCTGGCCAGAACAAAACGCTGTGTATTGGCCTTGGCCATGACTTAGCTTATGCAAAGGCAGGATGAGGAGGGCCCGGTCCAAAGTACTCATTAGGCCTGTCCCAGGGAGAAGGCAATCTGACACGTTCAATGTCCTATGACGGAACACGGCCTGCCCCAACACATCCAAGAGGGGGTAGCGGGGGTATAGTGGAACGGTGTCACGGACTGGTGTTGTGTTCCCTGATTGGTGGAGAGGGGATGTTGATCTGTCATTGGACCGGACTCGGGGGGAGAGGTAGAGCTGAGGTCACTGGTTTTGATTGGCACAGTGCTGTAGGGACTCGGTAGCCTGTGAAGGATGGAGAAGTCTGAGAGAAGTCTGTGTGTGTGTGTGTGTGTGTGTGTGTGTGTGTGTGTGTGTGTGTGTGTGTGTGTGTGTGTGTGTGTGTGTGTGTGTGTGTGTGTGTGTGGTTGGGTATGGGGGTACTGACACACTGTGTGCCTTTACCACACGCATGAGAGGCCTGCAGGAATTCATCCCGAGTTCTAAAATAGAATCACCCTCCGTGGAACACAAGGAAAAATCTGTGTGCTCGGAACATTCATGACACAGCCTTCGCACATGGGTAAGTATAAACATTCTACACACATGGCGGTTCCAGCAATGCCCCAGCAAAATAAGCCAGTGCCTTTTGTTTTTGATTTGCACTGGGATAATGAGTCCAAATGCGTCAAGACTTCTAAATAGTTCTGCTTACCAAGGCCAAAAGAGATCTTTGTCAGTAAAGCCACACATTAAAATGTGCGTAGGCTAGAACCTGTATCAGATGGACCTAGCCTAGTATATTGCTTCGCTTCTCTGACTGAACAAGTCTGGATTCATTTTGGTGCACCTACACATGGTTTTCAGTCAGAGTGCAATTTCCAATAAGCTCAGGATTGGTTGTTGTCTTGTTTTAGTTGAAGCAGTGCACATGTTGTTTACATTCACTGTAAACACAACAAAATGTTTTGTAACATAATAACCAGTTGCGTTGGGTGATTCTCCATCTCGAGAGAGCGGTAGGCTGCAAGCATGTGACTGTAGGCTGAGTCAGGGGCCTCAGACGTTTGTGAGAAAGTGTGTGTGTGTGTGTGTGTGTGTGTGTGTGTGTGTGTGTGTGTGTGTGTGTGTGTGTGTGTATGGATGTGTAGTATAAGAGATAGCGAGACCGTTGGTGTGTGAGTGTGTGTGTAAGCACGTTTGTGTGTGTGTGTGTGTATGTGTGTGTACTCTAGGACCTGCTCAGCCCTGTGAAGGCTGAGGAGGGCGTTTGGAGTGTAACTGCATATAGTGTGAGGAGTGAGATCCCTCTCAGACTAGAAGAGAGACATCTCTCAGACTAGAAAGGCAAATTGTGCGTTGACATAAGACAAGTGTCCTGGATGAAAATAATAATAATAATAATAATAATAATAATAATAAAAAGATGAGGGCCAACTAGACACATGAGCATTATCTCTGTGGAGATGATCAGGTAGGCCTAATGACACTAGCGGTGTCAGCTACCCAGGTGGACAATGAAAGACTTATTCTATTCTATTCTACCTCAAGGGTTTTCATCAATCTGACATTATGTTGATCAGTTCCACTCAATTTTCTCATTTCCATTTGGAGATATAGGCAGACAAACTCTATAGCTTATGTGATCTGATCATACAGTATGGAGGACACTGAGACTCTTTGGTGAGAATATCAGTACGGAAAACTGTACAAGTATCTCTATCCATCACTGTCTATTAGCCTACTGATTATTCTGAGTTATAAACAAAATACAACATAAGGCCAACACAGCTTGCCCTTAAGGCTGGAAACTAGCTTACACTGAAAATATCCAAGGACATACAATGTGAGAAGACAGAAAGCACATCCAACTGCTTTCATTCAAAAATCAGAGTCAACCACTCACAGTGCACAGAACTGTTTGCCTCATTCAGAAAACGACCACCACAAAACAATTCAGGGACAATACTGCCATCATAAGGCAAAACATAGACCATTCATAACATAGCTCGAATAACCAACATGAAGAAGATGGTCTTATAGTGACACCTATAGGCTACACAACAAGCTTCAACTACATTAGCTATTGAGAACTCATTCTGTTCATTGTAAGAGAATGCTGTAGCCTAAATAAAATTCTCCAGAATAATGGTCTAGATGTCTTTAACGTTCAGTGGATACTACCCTACATTCAAAATGTAACACAGCCTTTCAGTTTGCTGACAGAATTGGACCATGCTGGCTTACAAGCGCTTGTAATTATTTTCATTAGTTGTAGGCTATCACAGTTGCAGTTATCTGACTACTCACCGAATATCTTCATGACAATTCTAATGGTAGTGATTTCAACCAGAGACACTTTGTTTCACCTGAACAGCTGGCCAATGTGACTCTATTTTCACGTCAGCGTGTGCTTCCCACTAAAATATACTGCTCCAGGTGAGGCTCGAACTCACAACCTCGGCATTGCTCTGCATTGTACTGCTGTATAAGTACCGCGCGCTAACCGATTGCGCCACTGGAGCTCTGTCCTGTCCGGCCAGCAGCACAGAATATGACTGCTAATCCAGTTGCTACACCTTTGCGTTTATATCAAATATTAACGAATCTGCTATTTATTCGTTTATATAGAGATGGCGTTATGTTCTGCTTGAGCAATGTGCATAGTCTTTATAACAGCTTTTCGTCTGACTACAACGTAAGTTACCTCGTAGGGTAACGTTAGCATAATGTTAGCCATCTGCTAAGAAGCTACACTCTAGTTATCCAAGCATTTGCTTCGTTCATAGATAAAAACATTTTGATTTATGAAACGTTGGAGAAATGTGAGTATTTGATCAGTGAAATATACTGATGGTTATACGCCAATAAATCGTTTGGTTGGGCTAGCCCCAAGACGACGATTGATAAAGCAATCTTTGCCTACTACTACTACTACTATGCTATACTGGCAAGTTCGGCTCATAGGCTACGCTAACCTACGTTACAAGATCACAAAAATCCAAATTTCACAGCTACTTCATCTGGAACAACAAGCATACTTTATGCTTGAGGTGTCGATTTTGTAAGTGAAGTAGCGTTTCGCCAAGCCACTACTACACAACACCAATTCGGATATGTTCAGCCAGTGTTACAAGTTGATGACCCACAGTGCATTCCAAATTATTTATTTGCAGACTTTGCAGCATTCAACGCCGAAACTTTGGGCAAATATTTGATTGTCAGGGAACCCCCTGGCCCTTTTGGTGTGTAAATTGCGTAATGTTGGCTATATAGAACACGGTGGCTGACAGCAGGGCGCTGTGCGTACGTTGCGTGTCTGCACCACCTTGAGAAAAGTGACAGTTTTGCACTATTTTCCTATAATACTGAAATCATTCAGAGATGTGATGGGCCTAGTTGGCCGTATCCAATTGCTTAGCGTTTCTCCAGCGCAGTCTAAAAGTTAACCTAACCTTCAGGCAGCCCGCCCCCTTGATGTTACAATATAATCTCGGTTCTGCATTTTGGACCTATGACTGTCGTAAAAATGATAAGGGAATTTCGTCAGTCCTGGAGTCTGCAGTTCAGGCGAAGAAGGCGGACAACAGCTGACCTACTGAAACTCACACTTTACTCTTACCTTCTCATAGGGTTTGTAGAAATGGCCAACGAATCACTCTTTGTCAACGTAAACAAGTGGATTTCGGAGAATGAAAATGCCTTCCTGCCGCCAGTTTGCAACAAACTCATGTAAGTGATTGGTTGTCAGCAAATGTATTTAGTAGATTCTAGAATGCATATCCAAGACAGCCCTTCATACATTTTGAATCCTAATAGTTAGTTTGACAGCTAACTAGATAATTCATGAAGTAAAATAATTTCAGTTGAATATGTCGGTGTTTGATGACTTGTTAAGTATAGCCCCAGACCACAGTGTTGGCCTGTCATTGAAAGTATCCCCCCCCTGTTATATAGGCCTAGGATGTTGGAATTTGTTAATCTAAGATCCATGTAAAACTGACTGTAAATCCAGTACATTGTCTCCTGGTTATAGGCTACTGTTTATCCACAATGCATTATGCTACTCTCTGTCATAGGCATTTTCGGCAGCTGAACATCATGTTTGTGGGTGGTCCCAACACTAGGAAGGATTATCATATTGAAGAAGGTGAAGAGGTGAGGTGTGCGTGTGTGTGTGTGTGTGTGTGTGTGTGTGTGTGTGTGTGTGTGTGTGTGTGTGTGTGTGTGTGTGTGTGTGTGTGTGTGTGAGTGTTTGTGAGAGAGAGAGAGAGTCAGAAATCTACTGTGCTCTCTAGTGTAAAATATAGTATACTTTGTGTCTACCAGCCATCTTCATATTTAACCAGCATTTGGCTGGTGGCGGGTGCTAATCTCAACTGCACTTACCTGCCTCAAAACAAAAATGGTGCATCTTCACCAGCCTGTATTTCTGTTTTTCAGATGTAGTAGGCCTAAGGCTGACAGACAGAGGACAGAGAGAGTAATGTCATGCTAGCTTGTAACAATGGCCTGTATTATGTAGCCTATGTATACTACATCAGTCTTGCCATAAAGAGTAAGCTCTGACATGGTTCATACATGGAATATTAGTGTTACATTTATTTATTATAGCTAATGTATTTATTCATTGTAGCTAATTTCATACAGGTAAGCAAATTCAAAATTAAATGTCAGTTCATTACCCTGATGGCTTGTGGATAGAATTGGGTGGTGTAGTAAACTTAAAGTTTAAGAGGACACTTAGCAACAACAGCCATCTCTCTGGTGTGGTAACCTACTGTATCAACATACCACCCAGAGTTGAGTTTGTCTGAAGCACATTACAATGTAAGATCTTTAGGTCAAAGGCACAGCATCCACAATTAGTGTGTGACACAGTATGCTATGAAAACAGTCCACAATTCACATTAAACATGCTCTTTTTTGGCCAGTAGGGACAGTCTAGTTCCATTGTTTACTGTGCATTGAACCCATGGCAGTTCATACTTGACTGTGCTTGTCTATTTCTTTCTGGGTTCCTTCAGTGTCACCTCACTTAAGCAAACACACATTCTCTCAGATCAGCTCAACTGCTGTTTAAATGTAAATTTGGTGGCAGTCGTTATTCATTTATAATTGATTATGCAATCATTGTTTCAAGAAGATCCTTGAACGAGTCGTTGGTTCTAGTGTGGTGTGAAGGAGGACATTCACTTCAAGTTTCACAGCCTCCTTAGGGGGCATATGCATTACAGGTGCAAATGGCAGTGCTATGAAACCCATTATTTTCAAGGGTGCGCAAGAACGGGTCTGCTGGTGCATTCAGCAAAGCGCAGCGCAGTATTCTCGTGAGCGGCATTCTCGTCAGAGTCGCCTATGGTCACGTGACGAGCTCTCCCATTTGCAATCAACAAGCATTGCAGTTGTAGAGTGAAAGCTTCGTACTTTGAAGTTTTTTAGCGGTGAAATTGCCGAGACATGGCAAGTATGAGGCTCGTGTTTGATGCTGCTTTTTGTTTTCAGCTCTTCTATCAGATCCGTGGGGACATGTGCCTGAAAATAGTGGAGAATGGAACGCACAAGGACATCCACATCCGTGAGGGAGAGGTGAGGACTTCTGAGAATGACCTCCATTCCCTCTCTGCCCCTCGGAGCAGATGTAGTAGAACTTCTTAGGAGCGTTCTTAGAGCACTCCTAAGAAGTTCTTAGCACTGAAGAGCTTCTTAACGAATCTGGGAAACCCAACCCGGGCCAGTTCCGTGCTCTGAACAACTCTAATTGCAAATTAAAGCTTTAAAGGAATACCCCTATTTTGACTGTGACTTAAGCTTGGAACAGACTTCCTGTTTTTAGCCAGATTTTGAAAGGATGGAGCATCCATGACAGTCATGGAAAACAGGAGAGGTCAATGGTAGTCACGGTGTTTAAATGCAGTAGCCTAGGAGTCGTTATGTAGACCAAACCAGCAGACTCTGACTGATCTAGTCAATCTCATTCTTATTGTGTGCAATTGAAGAAATCAGGAGGTCTTTTCCTAGCTTTGAACTTATCTGTGTGTGTGTGTGTGTGTGTGTGTGTGTGTGTGTGTGTGCGTGTGTGTGTGTGTGTGTGTGTGTGTGTGTGTGTGTAGATGTTTCTGCTCCCCGCTCGGATCCCGCACTCCCCACAGCGGCAGGCCAAAACAGTGGGTCTGGTGGTGGAGCGCAAGAGACTGCTAACTGAGACTGATGCCCTCAGGTATCAACACAAGCATAGCCGTGCTCAGGCTTCTGCCGGCAGAGCCTCCCACTGTGTACTGTATGTCCAGCTGGAGATACTGTGCTGTCTGAAATGGAGCAATGCAGATGAATAAGGATCAGGGCTGGCAATACGTTCTATGACATGTTCTCAAAAGATGACAAATTCTTTTTTTTTTATTTGTCATTAGTCAGTTACTGCTAGCATCATCTTCCTCTGACATGCTTGTCAATCGCTTTATTCAAACTAATTTGCCATCATATGCTTAACCTGATTATGCAATGATGGATCTGATATCAAAGAGCCCTTAATTAGTAAAAATGAACATTACTGTAATTTCCCAACTATTAGCCGCGGCTTATCCATTGATTTTGCTAAATTTCTTCAGCTATGAGGTTAATACACAGGGACAGTTAATATGGTATTAATATGTTTGTATTTCTTTTAACTTACATACAACACTGTCCGGCAGCTTATACACAATGCGGCTGATACATGTACATAGGAAATTACTGTAGTGAGCCTCAGTTTACATGTATGGTTATCATCATGTAATACCAATGTGTGGTACTTGCAGGTACTATGTGGACAACAGCACTGAGATCCTGTGGGAGCGCTGGTTCTACTGCCAGAACCTGGGAACCCAGCTCGTACCTGTCATAAAAGAGTAAGAACACCTCAACTGGCCACTTTTTGGCAACAAAACATTTCAGCACTCATGTTCCTGTACTATTCTACTACTACTACTACTACTACTCAATAAAGATAAAAGTGAGTCAGCAAAGAGTCTGTAAGAGAGAGAAGCTTCAGTTCCATAACAGTATTTTCAAGCTGGAGCATGTCAGTATCTGTTGCCAGACCACAACATTTAGGGTTTTAGATTGCAAATGACATTAAAGGGATATTCCGCCATTTTTGGAAATACGCTAATTTTTCACCTCCCCTCGAGCAAAACAATCGATATTTACCTTGTTCCCGTTCATCCAGCCATTCTGTGAGTCTGGCAATACAACGTTTAGCTTCAGCCTAGCATAGATCATTGAATCGGATTAGACCATTAGCTTCTCGCCTGCTAGCTTCATGTTTACAAGTGACTAAGATTTCTGGTAATTTTCCCATTTAAAACGTGTCTCCTCTCAAGTGAAAAAGTGCAGTAAGACCAACTGAAAATGAAACCTGGCGTTTTTCTAGGCTGATTTGACATGGAACTACACTCTCATCTGGCGTAATAATCAAGGCAACTTGCAGACTACTGGCACTACTACTGCTTGTTGTCTATGGGGACTATTTTCAGGTGCTGCGTACGATATTACTGCGCCTATGGTAAGTTTGCAAGTTGCCTTGATTATTACGCCAGATGAGAGTGTAGTTCCATGTCAAATCAGCCTAGAAAAACACCAGGTTTCATTTTCAGTTGGTCTTATTGCACTTTCTAACTTGAGAGGAGACACGTTTTAAATGGGAAAATTACCAGAAATCTTAGTCACTTTTAAACATGAAGCTAGCAGGCGAGAAGCTAATGGTCTAATTTGATTCAATGATCTATGCTAGGCTGACGCTAAAAGTTGTATCGCCAGACTCACAGAATGGCTGGATGAACGGGAACAAGGTAAATATCGATTGTTTTGCTCGAGGGGAGGTGGAAAATGAGCGTATTTCCAAAAATGGCGGAATATCCCTTTAAGAAGACCACTGTTTCAGTGTGTGAGAGTTTCTGGTTTACTTCACTCTCAACAATGTCAAACACAGTGTCAGTATCATTACCTAGATATTACAACATGCCAAGCAGTAGGAGAAATTAGCCAACAACTGAATGAAAATATTTGGTAAAGTCAGTATTCATAATGTTTTGTTCATGCATTGTTCATACATTGTTTTGTTCATACGTTTATTCATACATCCATATAAAGTATTCATAATGCTTAATAATGATTGACGTAGGCGTATAACTAATAGTATGAATGAATGGCAGGTGTAACAGTGTCCTAGTATAAGTCTACTCTATATGACACTTGAAATATTCTACTGTGTAATAAAGAGAGGTAAAGAGAGAGTTCAGTTCAGTGTCATTTTGTGTACTGTGTCTAATCTGCAGATTCTTCGCTTCAGAGGAGCACCGCACTGGGAAGCCAAACCCAGGTGAGTCAGTCTCACACTTGACCTCCATGACTCCATGACTGTCTCTGTCTCTCCCGTGGGTGACCATGCTCAGATTTTCAGTTTCGGCCTGAGGAAGATCCCACTGGAGGATCGAAACGTTGCCTTTTATGCATTAAAATAAAACGTTTATTTTGGAGCTTATACCCAGTGTGCGGACCAATCAATCACAGATTTTCAGTTTTCTCATGAATTTTCAATAGGTCTTTTTTCTTCAACTCCTTTAAGACTTTGGACGTCTGAAGCGTATAGAGACCATGAGGGAACTTCATATTTAATATTTCATTCATATTTCAAGACTGATGAAATCCATCTCGAACCTCAGCCTGTGTAGTTAAAGGCTGCAGATGCTGCTTTGGTGGATAAGAGGAAAAGTCATCTGGCCTTAGCATTGCTTCAAAAGCCTCCTCCAAAAGCTTCACTACAGAGGCAGGGCCCTTACCCTTGTACATTTGCTACACAGGGCTTCTGAAAGCCTCCCTTGCTAGCATAGAAGTGGCTAACTTGACAACCCCCTCCTGTGTGTGTGTGTGTGTGTGTGTGTGTGTGTGTGTGTGTGTGTGTGTGTGTGTGTGTGTGTGTGTGTGTGTGTGTGTGTGTGTGTGTGTGTGTGTGTGTGTGTGTGTGTGTGTGTGTGTGTGTGTGTGTGTGTGTGTGTGTGTGTGTGTGTTTGTGTGTGTTCTCTTGGTAAACTTTGTTATCAGCAGCCTGGCATCTGTACTCTTTTAATTAAACTCAGTCACTCAGCCATGACTGTGGCTCAGGCAGCCCACAGAGGGGGGCTCACTAATCACCAATCAGAGGATTCCATTAGAGAACAGACATCAGGGTGCAGCATGGCCCAGGCTCCTCACATGCCACTGCTACAGCTCTGTGGGCGATCAGTGAGCCTGCCTGCCAGGGTTAGGAGTGTCTAAAGTGGTGGTGTTCAGAGAGTACATGTACACTTTATACTGTGCACATGCATTTTGTAGTCAGAATAGGAAATGGCCCAACTTCTGCTAAACACAAGAACTGGCACGCCCAACTCTAACAGATCCCTCTGTCGGTGTGACTATAAAAAGAATGTGAAAGCCTGTTGCGTTTTGTGTCCATTCTGGTGACTACAGTGCTCCGCTCCTATAGTCACAGTTGAGATTGCTACTCCAGGTGTGTGCGTATAAACCTTTTAGATTTTCAGTGAATCCCTCACTATCTAAAAAAGTCTGTGTGTGTATACTACAGTATCTATAGCTTTTTTCCCCTTTTCGACTTTGTGAGGCGACTGCTCTGCGAAAAAGGGGAAGTAATTTTCAGTGTTGTGTCTGTTGCAAAGGCCCCTTTTCAACGGGTTTAGGATGCACGAAAGGACTGATACAAAGGAGAGGCTCTCTCTCTTTGTGAATCAAAATCCTTAATCAGGAGTTCAGGGTCAACAAGTAGATATTTTATAGGAGGCTCTCCATATATCTATTCCATGTGAACCCTATTACCTGCAATCGTGCTTGTTATTATGTGATTCTCTTCTTATAGGAGGACTTGGCCATTTACGGCATAAACTAATCTGTGACAATGATTTCTAAAAGTCTTCCTCCTGTTACAAAGGCTGTCGCCCGTCAATGGAGTGACAAAGGGGACCTATTCCTCGTGGTCACAGAAAGATTCATATATAACTGTTCTAGTGACAGATTTCTATGACCTAGAAGACAACTAGTAAATCTAATTTGGGATTGGGAATTCAGATAATATTCTCCTCCTCATGACAATGGTGAATAGTTGGGGTTAAAGGGGTCCTAGTTCCTAATTGTAAGTTGTGTTAACACGGCTGGGGGAAACAGTTTCTCTTATCCCACCGGAAACATGCAACAAACTTAATCTAATTCTATTGACAGGGCCAAGTGATTCAATGTGGGCTTTTTCTAGGACAAGTCTGTATAGCACTCATGGCATATAACAGATCTAATTGATTATTTGTGCTCCGTTTTTACATACATTAGTTACTAAAAACAGATTTCCGTATCTTTGCTTGTGTGATGTGCATTTGGACCTTTTAAAGGCCCCCGAACTTTATTCTTTACAGAACCACACCCGCTAAATAAAGTCTGGTTGCTTTTGTGACTGCATCAGTGCATAGGACTTCCCTTCCTAAATACACGGCTGAGTTCGCTACTCCAGTGTACTGTATGTCAGTGTATTGTGCAGTAAGTTTTTGCCCATTAACAGTGTCTTAGAAAGTAAGCCCTCAAACGGACAATCTTACCAGCTTCCCGCCTGGTCTCCTCTGTAGGCGTGCGCCTCTTGCAAGAAGTTCAATATTCTCGTTGACACAGGGGAGGCAAAAAGAAAACTCGAAGAAAGACTCTGCTACCTTTTAACAGAATCCCTAACCAAGGGTTTGGGTTCTGACTTTATTTAATAAGAAAAAAAAAATCTTCTTGCTCTCAGTAGATGAAGTCCAAAAGAGGTGGTGGAGAGCTGTGTCCAGAGCCCCGGTAACGGGACGCTTTTGTATTTCCCCAGCTGAACCTCAATCTATCACCTTTTATCACAGTCAGCTGTTTGTCTATCTCTTGTTTCTTTTTCTGGTGGCTTCCCACAACTTTTCACACTTAAAATTCAGACACAGCACACGGATGTTGCCTACGTGGCTCTACGCAGAAACTATTACACTTAAAACTCTAACACAGCATTACTCTATAAGCTTGACTAAAACACTTTAAAGGCTAAACAATCGTTCTTTAAAGGATTAAGCAAAAACACACTCTAAAGTTAAACAAAACACACTTAAGCTTTACGTAAAAACACACTTCTAGTCTAAGTAAATATTCGTTTCACACCAGTTATCTATCATTTCTGCATTTGCACATTTTTATTTGGTTTAGAGCAAGCTGGAATCAAGCAGTTATATTAAGACTTCTATCTAGTGAACTATCTCATGTAATCTTTTGACTTTTCCACGGTTCACTCACATTTTCTTCCACTTTCTACAAGCCACAACAAAATTCAAACTTCTGCTTACCCATTAACTCAGTGTAGTTTCTCTCTCTCTCTCTCTCTCTCTCTCTCTCTCTCTCTCTGTGTTTGTGTGTGTGTGTGTGTGTGTATTTGCAGCGGACCCACCCAAAAAAGCCCCCTTCCCCCTGAACACTGTTAGTGTGATGGCACCATTCCGCTTCAAGGACCGTGTGGATGGTCTCAGTGCAGATATCGCCAGCGGCAAACCCGTGGACATGTTTGGGCCGGAGTTTGAGACAGAGGTGATGTACTTCCCTGCCCTCTAGGGGGCACCAGTCATTAAAACAAGGCCTGTGGGCTACCCCACAGTAGTAGCCAATCAGGGAATGATCAGAAGCCAGTCAGGATCGGTTGAGTGTCTAGACAGAGATCCCAGCTGAGACGGGAGACAGCATGTTATCTGCAGGAGATGGACTAAATGGGAAAGGAGTAAATGTAGAGAGGAAATATACAGAATTTTGAAAGGACCCATGGTAGATGTAGTTAATTGATATGTTACGCATCATGAGACAGAAACGTTTGCAGCCACCTTTCATGGTAAACTTTCAGTAAAGCGAGGAAAGTATTTGTACAGTCTGGCTCTTTGTACCTTGTGTTTGTGTTCCATTTCTCTCCCCTTGACCTTTGCACCCAGCCAACGTGTGTGTGTGTGTGTGTGTGTGTGTTTGTACATTCAGGCTGAGGGGAGGATGAAGTAAGAGGGGCAGTGATGTTGATTATAAATGTGATTGGCTAGTCTTCCTCTACGGAAGCTCTGGTTTTGATCACTGTAGCACAGAGCCACATGCACTGCATGAGCCTGGACAGATTTCTCAGATACTTAAGGTTTGATCGTTTTGTTTGAAGGCTGTCAGAATAAAAGAGACGACAGAGATGTAATAAGCCCCCTTATCAGGTGTCTCCTTGGCATTTATTTGGCAGTTGATGCTGATTGCTGAATTACTGAAAATCTGACAGGAAAGTTGTTGAGATGGGGTTGCTACAAAATATACTCATATATAACAATTACCAACTACTCCATGCAAAGCATTACTCATTTTGCCTGCTCAAGCAGCTGGGTTCAACGCTTGAATATGTCAGAATGGAGGATATTGCGAAAGAGGATGGTGCTGGTTGTGATGATAACGGCATTGATAATGACTAGTGCAGTGCCCGTACAAACAATGTTTTCCAAGGAACTTGTTGCCCAATGATGACGTTGATGCAGGTAGATCATGTTAGATTGGTGATGATGTAGAATCATCAACGATATCTTTGTAATTGACCAAACTTTGCACTCTGCACTCATGCATGTCATTAGCAATACCTGTGTCAAATTTTAGGTCAGTCGGATGAGTGGTTCGAGAGTTATGCGTGGCACACACAGAGTGACACACAGACAGACGTTCCTTGCATTAATAGATTGATAATTAATTAATAGATTAATAGATTAATAGATAATAGATAGATAGATAGATGGTGATGACGGCAGTGACTACATTAACATGCACCTCAGTATTCCGGTTATGTGTTTATACATACGAGCATCATAGCCTGATTTTAGAACCCCAGCTAAGTTTTATCTCTGTTTAGAAAAATATGGTCATGCTAGCTGGGGCACTCTGAAAGAAACCAGGGTACTGTTCCATACACCTTATTCCGGACAGTGACTGTCTGACTACAAACAAAGAACTCTATTGTTAGTAACTGGGATACTAGTAGATATCATGTATATTAATATCCATTTTTTTTTGTGTTCATGTAAACTGCATGTTCCGAATATGATCAAAACCGGGATAAGCGGCATAACGGGATGCTTAAAGGGACACTTCACCGATAGCTTTGTATCTTTAGAAAAACAGTCATGTTTTTGAATGGTCGTGCATCATTCCCTCAGTTTGCCTAGAGATGGGAGAAATACGGATTTCAATGTTGGACTTCCTGCTTTCAATGATGTAAACATCATAATTTTACATCATTGAAAGCAGGAAGTCCTATTCATGGGTTTCATTGAAATCCGTATTTCTCCCATCTCAAGGCAAACTGAGGGAATGATGCACGACCATTCAAAAACTTGACTGGTGGGGGTGCTGTGGCGCAGCAGGCTACGGCGCCCGTACCATTTACGGGTCCGAGTACCCATGGGGACCCAGGTTCGAAT
>NC_085011.1:11048912-11066412 GCF_963854185.1 Sardina pilchardus
CTCTGGAAGAACATCAAAATTATAGTCTTGCTAATATGTGTAAATGTGTGTCGTTGTGTTTGTGTCAGCAGTGTTCAGATATCAGGTACAATGTAAGACACAAACTCCATGTTTTGCTTCAGAATCTGCTAGACTTTACTCTCATCCTGAGCATGTATTGATAACGCTCAAGATCTCAGTTCTGTTCTCGGGCAGTAATGAATGCTTCTGAATTATACTGCCTGGCTGATTTAGATGAGGTGACAATGGAGTCAATACAATCTGTGTTAGGTAATGCCCCGTGTGCCTGTTAACCCCACATGTACAGCCAATGACGATACAGTGGGGGAAATGAGTATTGAATGAGACACCGTTTTTAAGTTAAAAAGGCACTTGAATTTTCACCAAACACTTTTGTTTCAGTCGCTAACAAGTATTTGTCCAACCATTTCACACATTTGCAAAACTCTAAACACAGTTAGCAGAGCATCCGTCATACTAATCACACATTTGCACGTCATTTTCACACAATATGCAGTCAGTGAACACATTTCCACAATGCATACATTTTCTTAACAGACAAGCTATACCTCACAACAAAATTATGGATTGTTTTTGCATTATTTACGAATGTTAGAACACAACATCCCACAATGGCAAACACAATATTCCAAACCTTAGATAAAGATAGATAAGATAAAAGGCGGACTTTGAGGAGTGATGTTTTTGGAATCAGAAACAGACAGACAAACACTGTAATGTCTGGACAAGGAGCAGTAAGAGCAAGGGGCCCAGGGAGAAGAGCAGGCCCAGTGAGAGATGGCGTGAGAGGTGCAGGCGTAGTGAGAGGAGCAGGACCAGGGAGAAGAGTAGGCCCAGTGAGAGGGCAAGGTAGAGGTGTAATGTGTGGCGGTGGCATTCCAAGGGCTGCAAGAACGGTCAGTGATGAAATTCGTACCACTATCATTGTCCATGTAATCAACCTCTGCCTTTCACTAAAAGAGGCTGGTGAGAATAAACAAATATCAGATGCAATGTTGAAAACATGTGGCCTAACCCCTGAAGATCTCAGAGATCATGGTTGTTACAGTAGATGTTTCCAGGGGTACCTCTTGTCAATCCATATCTTTAGTCAACTTCCTGAACTGTTCAATTGGATTGAAGTCAGACCTTGAGTTCCTTTCTCTGAAACCGATCGAGAATTTCCTTCACTGGATATATTGGATCATTGGTCTGCTGGAAGGTCTAGCCATGTCTCCCCCCCGGCCAATTGATGATTATGTGATGTTCGTCCTTCCACTTGCAGATAATTGCCCCATATGCTACTTACTGGAAGATTCTGAAGTTTTGAAATGTGTCTGTAACCACGTCCATTGATATGTTTTGCAACAATCAGTTTGCAAAGGTCTTGGAAGAGCGCTTTGCTTTTGCCCATCATGAAATGTTTCTTGTAACAACAAATCCATTAATTTGCACAGATTGAATGGACAGTTATTCTCTGATTTACTTAAAATGTTGACACGTTCAATACTTATTTCCCCCGCTGTATATAACAGTCATGTAAATCCAGCTAAATACTGTTTCAATGAATCATATGGGGTTATGAAAAGGAAGATATTCCCTGTCATTTCTTTTGATAACTGTCTTTCTGTGGCAAGAGCTGATGGTACTGTAGGATGCCGGGAAATACAGTGTCGCAAGTGTGTTAAAGTTCTCTGACCACTTCCAGTTTTGCCAACGTGTTCTGGCATGCTCAGGGGTTACCCGAGGGGGTTTTTGCCATGAGTGGTGGTGAGTGTATGTATTATGTCGAAAC
Source organism: Sardina pilchardus (assembly GCF_963854185.1). Lineage (NCBI taxonomy): Eukaryota > Metazoa > Chordata > Actinopteri > Clupeiformes > Clupeidae > Sardina > Sardina pilchardus. Next base: position 11,050,708 of record NC_085011.1, read on the forward strand.
ACACCTCCCGACCCTGACGTCAAAATACCCTGATATTGTACAATGATTCATGGTGGCTGAGAGACAGTAAGAACATATGAAGCCAAACAAAATCAAAGAGTGCCATAGAGCGAGAGAAAGTTAAGAGGAAGAATGGAAGAATAACAACGAAGCACTTGCACCATAGCAGAGGCGCTGGGCTGGTGTGAAATCATCGTGGTGACTCCTCCCAGTAGCTCATCTTGCCCCATCACACACACACTTCTCTTGGGGCAGTAGAATGAGATTATGTGGTGGCTCTGTGTCATTCTGGGTCTTTCCCCCTGATCCCTGGTGCTGACACAAGTAGGCCTATATCGTGATCAACCCATATGCCAGAGAGCATGCTCACATATTCTCTCTGGTTGGTTGATTCTTGTGTGATGGTCATAACTGACTCTATCTGAGGATTTGGTGGCTCATCAGCAGGTGTGTGTGACTTAAAGCAGCTCAATTTATCATCCAGAACTCCCTTGTAACCAACCATCTGCGGTTAATACAGATTGTCTGGCAGCATCCTAGGAAATTATTTTCAGGGATTTGTTTTTCTCCTAATGTCATGATTTTGTATGTTGAGGGAGAGGTGATTTGAAACATGACGTACCATTGTCAGTACAGCACAAAGTGACAAACTAATTCACAATAACTAGTGTTGAAAATGTAACAATTTGATTTGTTCATGACAACCACTGGAGTCAATTGCTCTCATCCCAGAACAAGTCTGCTTGCTATTGCATAATATATAGGCCTAATTAGTATGCTTAGGCACAAATTCAGTCACGCACCCTCAAATTTGGGAAGCTATGAATGCAGTGCTAATTGCCAGCCTGACCCCTCTCGTTCTGGCATTAACATCATGGGTCTACTCTGATGTGTTTGTGTGCAGTTTCCGCTTTCAAACTGGAGGCCCAACTCTTTGAAATGAACAGAAATAATTTAAATTGAAAAACACTTTTTGGCAAGAACGAGGCAATCTCAGCATGTTTGAAGCCATACAGCCTTAGTGTAAGATTTACATTTTGAAATGCAATATTAAAAGCCAGTCATACGGTGCCCTTGTTATTTGTGTGCTTTGTCATTGCACAACAGATGCCAAGACGTTTTAAAAGTTAATGCATCATCTTTAAAGGCAAGGATCTTTCCTAAAAATCAATAATAAACAAACATATGAATTGAACACTCTGGCTTATATTGTTGACAACAAATAAAGTAATAGTTTTGTTTGTTATCAGCATTTAAAAAATATCCTCCCACATATGTCCACTCCTAAAGCAAACATTGAAATTATTATTTATTCAAACTGTGGGTTTCAGCTATAATCTTGCACTCACACATAATGCCACACCCAATTTTCTAGATACACCCATGGAGTGTGTGTGTGTATAGCAGAGTGTGAAAGTTTTCCTCTCAGACTCTCTCAACTGTCACCTACTTCCTTTATGCTTGCTTCCTCATTGCGTTTAGGCTGCAGCTATAGTCAAACGCTAGTCAGTAGTCAGTCATACACTATGTAAATTGTGACAGTCATACGCTGTGTAAACTATGACTATGGCTTCCTTTTTAGTCTCGAGAGAACACATTGGGACAGGACTGATGTTTGGCTCTCAGTCTGAGGTGCAAGGTATGCTTGTGTCATGCCTCAAGACAAACATGTTAAGGCTGCTTTACTCTTTTGCATCTTCCCTTTTACTGTACGTCACGTAACATCTGCACAGTACACAAATATCTTCACTAACATCAACAATTCAACCATGAATTTAGCTTTATTTATACGAAAAAATAAATAAATAAAAAAAAGAACAAAAAAACACACAGAGAAGTCATCCACTCAGTCAGTCATTAGCTCTGTCATTCATAAGTAGGCTACTTGAGTGGAGTTGCTCCAACTGGGCGGCCACAGGAGTGTTTATCTCAGTGTGTTGTTATCAGGAGCGTGTGGAGTTATTGCAGTTCTAATGCAGTCAGACGGGGAATTCATTAAGCAAGTAAAAGCATGCATTTCTCTGTTCTCTATTGGTTTCGGTAAATTACTCACACTCAAGCAATGGCTTATAGGGCAGAGAGAAGGAGAACGAGGGAAAAGATCAATGATATATATAATATATACATAAACTACAAGTACTGCATAGTGTTTCTGCTTTTCATATGAGTTGCACTATGAAAGTGGCCACACAGCAAAAAGTCCAAGTATGCATGGATAAGTGAAGTTGTCCTCTTGGTAGAATGCTAGTGATCCAACACAATGAAGTATGTATTGCTGTCCATCTATAAACCTTCAGAAATTAGTTTGAGGCTTGAAAATGAGAGTCTTGTTTTGATGTGCTGACATTGCACTCAAAGGTAGTACGGCATGTGGCAAGTTGCTAACATGAAATGCATTGTAGTGGTGTACCTGAGGTATTCTTGCATAGATTAATGTTCCACTGAAGATGTTACAAGGTATGACTGCATATCTATTTCAGGGCTGCAAAATACACCGTCCAGCCAACCAATCAACAGAGAGATCCTCAGAGTCCACAGAGCCTGAAACAGCCAGAGGCTTTCAAGGTGCAGTGTGTAGCTTTAGGGTTTGAGAGAGCTTCTGCAAAGGAGATAACTAGGCCTGAGAGTAGAAAATGTATATACATCTCCCAGTAGCCCGTACATTATTTGTGTACTTTTTGTCAATCATTTTTTGTCTCAGAATGGGAATGAGAAGGACTGGAATAAAAAGAGAACCCAACAGTTCTTGTGATCGTTTAACATGGTTCCCCGCAGGAACAAAATTTACTTTTTTTTTTTTCATTCACAACTCAGCCACGTCACTCAGCCACTCGTAAGACACAACAAAACGAAACAATTGTCCTTCCTGAGTATTGACCCCATCTACCCGAGGCCACTATACTGCAGCACCGTGCCGAGGCCTTTCCCTCAGCTCTCCAGGCGTAACCTTAACGTGTAGTGGACCACGAGTGTCTCGGCCATCAGCGCCGCCACGGCCCAGGGGACGGCGTACTCCAGCGTGACCAGGCCCAGGAAGTTGTACTGGAAGTGGGAGTAGTCCCACGGGCACGCGCCCGCCAGCCGGAGCGCGAAGCCCCAGCTGAACTCCCACGCGTACGTCAGGACGGTGTAGAGGGCCAGCCGGGCCACCAGGGGGCAGCGCTTGCGCTTCAGCCGCGAGCTCAGCTCCTCCACGAAGAAGACGGCCAGGCCGTACATGGGCAGCGCCCAGAGGCTGGTGTGGCCGGGCAGGCGCGGGTCGCGGGTGACGCAGAGGTCCCAGGCGGCGGTGAAGGCCACCTCACAGAGCAGGCCGTGGAGGGCGTAGAGGTAGAGGCGCGCCAGTGGGGACAGAGCGTTCTGTGGGGACGCCTGACCGTCGCCCGGTGACTCAGCATCAGGTGCCTCTGTGTCTCCTCGGTCCCTTGCTGTAGTCAGAGCACACACACGCGCACACACACACACACACACACACACACACACACACACACACACACACACAAGAATAAAGTATTTATCTATTAACCACTTTTAGATGCACATTCTTAAGCAGAATCTTAAGCGGATTAAAATATATAATGACATATAGACATGCACAGACACACTTATGCACACACACAGACACACAAGAACACACAGAAGCAGAATTGTTTGTGTTCTTCATCGATAAGCGTTAATTAATGACAGCAGTAAACCTCTCCCTGGTTATTGATCAAACAATATTGATCGTGACATGCAGGTTTCGGTGAGCCATATTTCAAGAGCAATGTCTAAAAAGTCCCATGACACATTTCTCTTGGTTTTGAAAGCTAGTTTGGTAACTTAGTTTACTTATTCGTCCTGATGGAAACGTTCAGGACCTCTGACTAAAGAGGACTTCTTAGTGATAGAACAAAACAAACAAGCAAACAAGCATAGCCCTGTGGTAAACCCAGTGAGGCTACTGAGCTATAGGTGGCAGGGGTTTGAGGAGACCAATTAGTCCTGGTGCATGTGTCCTCACAGCCAGACATGTTGCTATTTTAGAGGTGAAGACGCCTAGTATCACTCATTTTACAAGCTCTGTCTGTTTATCTTTTTTCACTTCCACAATTAGGTGATTCGGTTCAGTAGATGCAATACTACAGCATGTGTTTTATATGCAGCTGCCCACAGGAAGTTTAAAATTACTATCACCTACTACTATCAACAGGCTGTGAGCTGTCTGTAGTGCACTTGCACAACACCTAAAAGCATGACCCAAGTGCACATGCAGACAGACATGCATACATGTACATATAATAATATCATATTAAACACAGACCCGTTGACACATGTGATACTGTAGACTGTGCTAGTACTGTGCTATTTAGTCTTACCACACTAAATCATACTGTGTAGGCCTACGACTCACTAGTACAGCAACATTAGTGCAACATCATTGAGTTCCATATAGTGACACATACATGAACACATTTCAGATGATGCCACACACATGCTCAATGGTGTTTTTTGCCCCCAACGGCACCTTCCAGGCAGCACATCCTAAAAGGCACTACCTTTACCCTATTCCTAACCTTAACCCCCTCAACCCTCATCCTACCCCTAAACTGAGGGGAGTAGTGCCTTGAAGGCAGCGCTGCCTGGAAGGCACCATTGAGGGCAAATAATACCAAAGACCCACACGCACATATACACATTTGCGAGTGAGTAAATGACACACAATTTGAAGAGTGGGACTCCTCTACTCACATGCCAGCCTGGCGCCCACTCTCTTCCATGATCGAGTTCCAGTCTCCATGTTCGCTCAGTGCTGCTCTGTTAGGCTCAAACTCATCTCAATAGATTACTGGTGTGCGTGTGTGCGTGTGTGTGTGTGTGTGTGTGTGTGTGTGTGTGTGTCTGTGTGCCGCCGTCACACACGCCGCCGCTGTCTCTGTATCTCCTCTTCTGCCCCGTCCTGCGTTTGCCCTGAGCTAAACATTAAACCGCGGGAGGAGAAGACGATGGCCCGAGGATGATGAGCCGGTCTCTGTGGCGCCCAGTGGCAAGAGTGACCGCTGGCAGTTGTCAGTGAGAGAGAAGCAATTCCGCCCCACCTGACAACAGGTGAATAGGTAGGCTTACACCTGAGACGCAAGCAATTGGACGTGCATGAAAAAAGAGCAGCGATGGAAGGGGAGAAAGAGAGATGTTTTTTTCTGTCTTAGAGTGTGGGGCTTATCTGTTAGGGGCAGGGGGTAATGGGCGTGGTGTGTGTGTGTGTGTGTGTGTGTTGGGGGGGGGGGGGGGGGGGAGTATGGGGTATAGGCCACTGGGATGGGCACTAAAGATAAGGGACGAAGAAGGGTGGGTGTCTCTGGTTGGCACTAGTGGAAAAAGACATTCTCCACCAATGACCAGAAAGAGATATTTGATGTGTTGTTAGCCTGGCCAATACCACCACGCCCTGACCTCTGCTATAAACTCATTTGAGTGTGGTGAAATTGGGACTAACAGCAAAAAAACTGTTTCCGACTGTTTCCATTCAGGTTCTGTTTGGAGCCTTAGAGACTAAAATGATCACACACACACACACACACACACACACACGCACGCACGCACGCACGCACGCACGCACACACACACACACACACACTCACACACACTCACACACACTCACACATACGCATACCACAAACATTAAGTGGTAACCTGTGACACTTGTAGGTCTTCATCCACTGCACATACGAAAATGCAAACTTCTGTTCCTGAGTGAGGTAAACATTCAGGGTCATGTTCTCCGGTGACATTCAATGGGAGAGCTGCATCAAACATGAGCTCTGACAGGATCTCGTGTCGTGTTTTTGCATCGAGAGATAAGCGGACGTCTGTCACGGTGCCGTTGGGGTGACCACAGTGTTTACTTTCCTCCATCATGTAATAAAAAGGGACAATGATGGCTCTGGTCAGACCAGAGTCCATCCCCAGCTCACATGAACACACGGCCATATAGGAACATGGACAGTTGGACACGTCACACAGCATGCTCTCAGCCACTTCCACACATGACAACACACTTGCAATATTCTCAGAACGCAAGGGGATGTGTTAAAACATCCTGGGCTGTCATAGTCAAGTTTCTTACAGCATCGTATCCGTGTGTGTGTGTGTGTGTGTGTGTGTGAGCCCACCACCATATTAAAAAAGTTGAGTGGATTCACACTGCAGGTGCTAATGCTGTGCTGCTGTATATTTTCAATTGCTTGCTTGCACAAGAACTGATCTGCTGTAGATGTGAACACACATGCAGTGAAGTCCCCTTTAGAGAGAGAGAGAGAGAGAGAGAGAGAGAGAGAAAGAGAGAGAGAGGGAGGGGAGAGAGAGTGTGTATGGATGTGTGCGTGTTATGAGTGCATCTAGCAACTCTCTAGTGTGAAGTTGTTGAACACCTACTTTATTATTTGCAACCTTAGAGTTAGTTATTTTTGACATTTCGAAATAGATAATCCTTAAATTCTCAGTATTTATCTGCATTGTTAAATCCAATAACACAGCAGCAAGTGCATATATGCTCTCTGCAATCTAAGCATTGCTTCAAAACCAAGAGGGAAAATTTCTCTTTGAACTTTGTATCTTTCTGGCAGTGGTGGCAGTTCCAGTAAGAACGAGATAAAAAACATATACTGTAGCCTACATGTACTGTAGGTAAAGGGTAAGAGACAACACAAGGAACATGTACTGTACATGTAGACGCCTCACACTGTGCAGAGCGCAGAATGAAAACATCTGCATTTCACACTTACAAGGACTGCAGCATCATCTTTTTTTTTAGATGCTATGACATGATTACCATTGTGGTTTCTAAGGCAAAGGAACACAAAACAACCAGCAATGTATTTCAGGCTTATTGTATTGCTTCACCACCATTTTGAAAACAGGGTGTGTTTTTGTATCAATTCAAATGGTGCATGTTTGTGACATTTTGTTGGATGAATGACATTTTGAAAAAGGATGGTTTAGGTCTGATTACAAAATCAAAAGTCATTTACATTTCATTTAGCATATCAGCAAGAATAGTGTCTATCAATAAATGCTTCTATGTAGAATTTTGAGCTAGACTTGGAGCCAAGTTTAGCAAAACAAATCTTGTACACTACTGGTCAAAAGTTTTGGGTCACTTAGAAATTTCCATTTTGCTCCATTATAGACAGAATACCAGCTGAGATCAATGATCAGCATTATTTTCTTTCTAATCAGGGCAGCAGTTTTCAGATTACAATATGTGCTTGATTGCAAAAGGCTTCTCCAAAGTTTTCTCAGTTATACTTTTAAAACTATTAGTAAACAAGCCTTTGGAACATTGGATGAACGGTTGCTGATAATGTAGATATTGAATTACAGCCAATTATGTTTACTACAATCGAGAACCCTTTTGCAATTGTCAGCAATTAAAACACATCAGCCAGGCTGGTGAGATGGTATGAAACCAGTCATGCAAGGTGCAATATCCGTTTTGAAAAGGCTGTAGCAAATTAGCATATTTAATCACAGGAACTGAAAGAGTCAGCATGGCATGCTTTCATATCTACTGTACATTTCCTTACTGTCACACATTTTCCGCTTAAAGTAGCTGTGTCAAAAAAGAGAAAAAACGTTTTCTCAGACCAAGGCACTGCTTTGTTAAAAAAAAGTCTTTATTAAATTATCAATTTAATAAAGACCTTTTTAACAAAGGAGTGCCTTGGTCTGAGAAAACTTTTTATCTCTTTTTTGACTTCTGGATTTTGACCTTGTACCAAAGAGCACCCGAAGGAAACTGAAAAACTTGGATAAAGAGCACGCCACAAATAGATAGATAGATAGATAGATAGATAGATAGATACTTTATTGATCCCCAAGGGGAAATTCAAGAAAGGGAGTGCCCACGGCACTGGAGAATGCAGTAGGCCTTCTGTAAAGTAACTGTGTGTATGGTGTAGACGCAGGATGCAGAGGGGTTCACAATAATAAAAAAAATGGTAGCACTTTATAATAACCGTCGCCTATTTATAAATGGTAAATTAATACTTTATTTAGTATAAATTCATACATAATATAACTATTTAGAAATCACATAATGATAGATTGTTAATTATTGTTAACTGTTATTAGGCTGCCTATAATAAGTAAATTGATAGTTTATTTAGTATAAATTAAGTTACTTACAAGCATATTTGTTAACAGTTAACGTGCAGCTTGTAAGTGTTAACAAGCAGGTTGTTAATGGTTACAAAGACAACGACGATTATTATAAAGTGCTACCAAAAAATAGCAGTAAAGTAATGAAAAAGTAATTAAAGTAGTGATAGTAATGCCTTGTTGAAGTGGTTTATGGCCTGAAAAACACATGCACAGACAGAAGTTTACCCAACCTGGCCATGGTCAATGGCAGTATTGGTGATCTCTTCCTAACCAAGACCCAGATGTTAACATGACCTTATACTGTAACTCAGAAAAGCATGTTGATGACATTGATACAGGAAAGCCCCTGCATTTTTCCCTGAAGGCATCAGGTCATTCCAGAGACTGGTATATCAAGCTAAGACATGATTGGGATTGGAACCACACGGATGGGAAATAGCCACATTTCCAAATGACATGCTGGACTTATGAATCATGTCAAATCATACAGGTTAATCTGTTGGGTTCTTAGGACTATTGAATGACTCATACAACACACTGGGAAGTTGTGTGAATTATCTACATCTACAGTCTGACGTGTGTTTACATGTAACCATCCATCCTCTGATATTCCCACATTTATTTTTGTCTCCACTCCACTTATCTAATATATACATGGGATCAGACACACAACCAAATAAACACACACAGACACACAGACACAGACACACACACAGACACACACACACACACACACACACACACACACACACATTATACGCACCCCCCCCCTCCTTTCTTAAAAAAGATTCAAGATTATGTGATTCACAGATTCCGTTTTAGTGGGCTCAGACTGAAAGAGCTCTTCCTTCCTCGTTGTGATACAAGGCGAGCCTCAGAGGAGGCTCACTCATTAAAGTGCATCACGAGAGAGAGAGAGAGAGAGAGAGAGAGAGAGAGAGAGAGAGAGAGAGAGAGAGAGAGAGATAGAAAAGAGGACAGTACAACAGGAACAACCCACACACACACACACACACACTCACAGAAGGACACTTATGGTACCATCACCAAGCTATGTCTGGGGCCCACTTGTAGATTTTGTTACCGGATCCAAACCTGAAAAGTGGTAAGTCAGTGGACAATTTTGTTTAGAAATTGAGTTTGCTTATTAGTAAGTATAGAAATACATGTTTGTACAGATCTTAGCTATGACAACTCATATTGAATACTTGTATTATATTGGTTTAGAATTAAAACTCTTTTAAGGTAGGGTGACCAGACGTCCCCGGTTTCAGGGGACCGTCCCTGTTTTTTGTTAGCCTGTCCCCGGGAAAGTACAGATGTCCTCGTTTTTCAAAGATAAAACTTGTATATATTTCAGTCAGATTGATAGTCAAACTGAAAATGCCCCCGTTTTTTTTTTTTTTTCACATTTTGGGGATTATGTCCCCGGTTTTGGTCTCGGACATCTGGTCACCTTATTTTAAGGACACACTCTGTGTGCATGATATACTGTATGGTGGTTATGCCGTACTAGCCCAGTGTTACGGCAAGCAGCTTCAGAAGTCGTCAGGACTCAGATGGTGCAAGAAGATCATAGAGGAAATGAAATAAGTTGTGTCAGCTTATCGCACCTACTTCCTATATTTGTGCATGTGGTACAAACTAAATGTGCACTACCCACTTTGTTTTGGGGAGATGTTCATAGCGCAACATTTCTGGGCCAGCAGCGCACCAATGCTGCAGTCTCTCATAGCCTACTGAAACTCCTTACAAAAAACTCCACATGTTGAGGCCAACTATTGCAACATGTTGGAGAATAGAGACTTCTACATAAACAAAAACATGACTTTTGGTACAGTTTTTCAGTTTGGGTGTATTTCTTTGCAAAGATGCCTGAATGACATGATATCTTTGCAGGTTTAGTCAATGAGTCCATCAGAGAATCGTACAGTCTTTGACAAGCATTCATTCATTCATTCATTCATTCAACTGTTATTTGTTCTCAGAGGTACATTGAGGGTAGTCCTCATTTTCAGTGAAGCCGAGATTACAGTAACAATGAAAGAACAAGAGATATAGTATAATAAGTGTGGATAAAAAAGAAAAAGCATGCCTAAGGATCGTTTTAAAGTATTACATTGGAGTCTGCAGCACTGTTGTTCAAGAGCAATAATACAAGGACAATATGTGCAGACTGGCTGTGTAGACTGGTGCCTTGATACATTTGTCATGCTCACTCCCTATTTGAACTTTTGAACCTAAACAAAATGTTGACAGATTTATCCATTATGTCCAGGCAAATTAAAATGCTAATTTATGGCAACGAGGATTTTTTATATCACAATTTTAAACTCTGAATGTGTCCGTCTTTCTTTTGTATGCCACTTTGCTGCTCAACACATCAGCTATCTGTGTTTCTAGGCCTTTAAGAGAGTGTGAGGAAGTGGGGGAGGCGACAACATTCCTGCTCTGAAGAAAAAGTGCTGTTCCTGGAAACACTGCAGCTGCGCGCCACTGTGGCCTCCATTGGTTTACAAAAAACTACAGAGACCTTCACACAAGCCCAGACTTTCACCTAAAGCAGTCAACTTTGTAAGCATTTGAGTGTGGTGCGGTGTGTGTGTGTATGTGTGTGTGTGTGTGTGTGTGGTCATTATGGAGCCCAACACCTCCCAGTTCCACTGCAACCATTCCACACAGTCTCTGGTGACCTCGGTGCTGCCCCCGGTGATGATCACGGAGGTGCTGGTGGGCTTGCCCTGCAACCTGGTGGCTCTCTGGATCTTCTGGTTCCGCATGATGGGCTGGCGCGCCAACGCCATCTTCCTCTTCAACCTGGTGCTGGCCGACTTCCTGCTGCTGGTCAGCATGCCCTTCCGCATCAACTACCTGCTGCACGGCGAGGACTGGATATTCCACGGAGCCTGGTGCCGCGCCAACCTCTTCATGCTGGCGGTCAACCGCTCGGCCAGCATCGCCTTCATGACGGCGGTGGCGGCCGACCGCTACTTCAAGGTGGTCCACCCGCACCACCGGGTCAACCGGGCGAGCCCGCGGCAGGCCTGGATGGTGGCGGCGCTCACCTGGGCGCTGGTGGTGGGCCTGCGGCTGCCCCTGCTGGGCACCGCGCTGGAGAAGGTGGGCGACGACGGGCGCATGCTGTGCCGCAGCTTCGACTCGTACGCCGCGCCGCCGCCGGGCATCGTGCTGCACAACGCCGTCTTCGTGCTGGAGTTCTTCCTGCCGCTGCTGCTGCTCATCTTCTGCTCGGCGCGCATCGCCTGCATCCTCCGCCGGCGCAACCTGGACCGTGAGCGCAAGGTGCGCCGCGCCATCCGCACCGTGGTGGTCATCGTGGCCGTGTTCGTCGTCTGCTTCGGCCCCGGCATCTTCACCGGCCTGGCGGCCGTCCTCTACAAGAAGCTCCGGCCCAGGGACTGCGACGGCTACCAGCTGGTCACCCAGCTCTTCAGCCTCTCCATCGGCTTCACCTACCTGAACAGCGCCCTGGACCCCGTCATCTACTGCTTCTCCAGCTCCATGTTCCGGAACGCGCTCAAGAGCTCCATCAACCGGCTGGGCGTCGCCGATCTGCAGCTCAGCCGAAGAGGCAGCATGACCAGCGACAGCTAACAGAAGTGGGTCGTCGTCGTCGTACCACATGAACATTATCACATGCCGATGAACACCACTGATGCTGCCTCCTGCTGGCTTACGCTGGTCTTCAGCTCTGAGAGGTCAATCTATTGGACATTTCCTCATGCAGAGTGAATGCACTGACAAATGACGAGGGTACTACTACCCACTCGGCTACTTGTATGAACAAGTACAAAGGACCAGGGGATTTAGGGAGCTAGAGGCCGCAGTAGTGGTCTCCTTCAGAACATTGATCTTGAGCTATTTCTCTTGTGACTGAAATCCAGACATTTGAAGGTCACTTAAAGGGTAGCAGAGACAAATTTGCACACAGGTGATCCATGTGACAACATGTGAACCTGTCATATGGATCCTTTCAGAATGTCCCAGGACTATGCAAAGATCTGGTTATGTTATACAACTGTAAACAAACAGTAAACTGTGTAACTGTAAACAATATATATTCATTTGGATTAGTAATTGTGTAATATGTGATTATAAAGCTTGAGTAAGTGTTGCGTGTTGTGTGTTGTCCAGAGCTGAGCAGCGAGGCATATTTTTAGGCGGGTGATCTAGGTCCTAACAGAATTGAGAAGGACTTCACGCAGAAGTGAAAGGTTAAAGCTTGTCCCTCCCTTTCCCTCTTTTACATGCCCATTTGAACATGAAGCACCCTGTTAAATGCTCCTTTATACCTAACCCCAATGTATCTAAATGGGAGAGAGGCCAGAAGTTATTATGTGCAAGCATTTGAGATGAGCTCTGAGATGCATCTGTAAGGCTAGCTTAATTGCCCTACCTGCAGTGAAGTTGCTGGGTAAGGTTCCTATTGTTTTCTGTATTGAGTGTTACTGTGTAAATAAATAAATGTATTTAATTGTATAAAGCTGCTTTTCTGTAAAAACTTTACCATTTTAATTTCAGGAAAAATATATATTTTTATGGCCTACTTTCTGCTTTGCAATCTCCTCTGAGTTTCAAACTCTCTGAGTTTCAGGTGTGTATTCCTACAATAATCTTATTTGATCCTTCCCATCCTCATTCCATTTCATGCGGTGCTTTAGCATGTTTACAGAAGTCATTAGCATCTGCTGCTCTGAGAGCACACAGCACAACCAGTTGCTGTGTTGCACAAACTCTGCCATCTGTATTCTTGTGCCATTTTGGATATTAGTGTAATGTTAGCTATCTGACATCACTGTCTTCCCAGGGCTGGCTCGACCCAAATGAAAATGAATCATGTTTTTACTGCAAAATCACCATGATGTTTTGGGTTACTAACCATGTTTTTTTTGTTTTTCATGTGTAACCATGATAACCAGGGGTTTATCATAGTTGAGAAATCAGCACCATGCCCCGCAGGGGCGTTGCTAGAAAATGTGGGCCCTATGGCAGACAACAATTCTGGGCCAACAAAGGAAAGTTCTCCGCACTTCTGCAGTTGAGCGACAATCTGGTGCAACCAGGCCAGGACAGAAGTGTATGAAAAGAAGAGGAATGTGAACTCTGATGAAGACGATAACGTCGAAACGTTAGTCAATGTTTTGCACTTTTTAAATAAATATAAAAGAAGACAATCGCGTTGCACCTGCGGCATTCCTCTTCTTTTCAAATAATTCTGGGCCCTCTGAGAGCCCTCTGTCAGTGTAGGGACAGTATGTGGTCATCAGTCCTGTAACGCAGAGCGGTAGATAAAACAGAATGGCGACACTCCCATAGACCTCCATAGGAAAAAATGGCAGCGCTTTTTCCAGGCTATTTCCTCGTTATGGGACTTTTGGAACTATTTACAGCCAATCTCTTGGTCAGTGGTCAATGAGTTAATTGATTACACCTTCCAGCATCCAGGAGTACATCCCACCCTCCTGCGATTCAGCCATTCAGCACAGGTTTTTTGGAACTTTTGATCGTGTGGCGGCAACATCAAAGAGTGTCGCAACTCTCTCTCTCTCTATGGCTCTGCTGTAACGGCTTTGTTTCTTTCCCCCTTTCTCTCACTCTCCCTTACTCTCCCTATCCTATCCCACAAAGACAGCACATGGCCACTAGGTGGCAATGCAAAGCCAAAATGACTCTCGAATGGACAACTATTACTTGCAGAGTGCATCTTGGTGTTAGTGCTGGTCAGTTACAAACACACTTTTTTTCACAAGTGTGTGCTCATGGGATAAACACACCCATGATGTTGTCAGCCTTGCTATGTGTGTGTGTGTGTGTGTGTGTGTGTGTGTGTGTGTGTGTGTGTGTGTGTGTGTGTGTGTGTGTGTGTGTGTGTGTGTGTGTGTGTGCGCGTGTGTGCCTGTGTGTGTTTGTGCGTGTGTGCGTGTGTGTGTGTGTGTGTGTGTGTGTGTGTGTTCATGATCCATGCAGAGCAGTGTTTTACATTAATTTTACATCATTATTATATACTGTAACAAAATGGGTAGTGTTGATTTGAGGATGACATATCCACATGTAACCAGCAGGGACAGTATATGATCATCAGTGAAAGTGTTTAGGTGGGCCAATGACCCTGTATTACCTGATGATGCAGGTTGAACCAGCTGTGTCCTATGTTGACTCAATGTGTTTCAGGACATAGCGTCCTGTAGATCAAGATCAGCTGGTGGAATAAAACTAGCCAAGGTATAATTCACCAATTAAAATCCTGCTTGGTATTCATGTGACATTTTGAATGTTAATTCAGCGACTTAATTGGCCTATACAGCATCTCTGCTGGACGGATTTTAATTGTGTGTAACTTTGGATGAATTGGTCTTGGCTGGCCTGCTCTCAGACTCTCATTTCTCATGAAGACATGACATGGCTGTCAAAAGAATGATTTCCAGAATGCCTTTGGGTCTAATTACAAAACAAACTACACATACCACACATGTATGGCCATGACATTGGTGTCTATTTATTTTACTCACATACAAATGCACACACATAAACTCTGCCCCCTCGGCCTACTTCTTTCATGTCCTATCAGTGTCCTTTCATCACACAAAGTAAAAACATGGCCGATTAGCTACTTCTCAGTTCCTGCTCAAGCAGGCAATATTATTTACAAACATGTATAAGGAATGTGAAAAAATGACTGGATAGTATCGCCACATAACTTAACTGTTTAATGAGGAAGAACAAAAAAAAAGAATACAAATGCATTTCATTTGAAGTGATCCTACAATTTCAAAAGAAAAAGGTTAGAAAATGCTGAAAAAGTAGGCTTACAGATATGTCATGCCTTAACGATTTAGAAAAAATAGGGTTACAGATATTTCATGCCTTAATGACCTGCAACTTGTCTTTGACTTTGTCTCGAAAGTCCTCTGAGTCTGTATTGTGGAAAGTGCTCTTTCACCACAGATTCCTACTCAGTCACACTCGAAACAAAATGGGTTGGAGGACAGGTTGCGGATGAAGTGGGTCTTGGTGAAAAATCACGGGGACTGAATGTTTTCAGATGGACCATACTGACAAGGCAGATTATTACGGTCACATATTTCATGCTGTCGGAGCTGAACATGCCATTTCATCTCACAGTGTGTAATCAATGCTCTCTGTCATCATGCCAGAGCTGCATTCAAGGCACTCCTTCTGATCCTGATAGACTGAGGCAGTGTAGGTTTTGGTAGTTATTAGAGTGTATGGTCTTGGATCTCCTGATGAGAGAGAGCTAAGGAAAGGTGCTGTCCGGTAAAGCTGACCGTTAAAGCTTCGGTGTGTCGTGGGCTGCTGGGTCTAACTCTATAGGGGCAGCTTCAATCAAGCTTCTCACAACCTTATAGCAACCAATTAAAGTCCTGCTTGGTATTCATATGACATTTAGGTTTTCAGGGCTTCGTTGACTCTACAGCATATGTGATTGAATGGTGGTGGCTTGAAAGTACAATAATTGACAATCATCTCTCTCTCTCTCGCGATCGACATATACAGTATGCACATACACACATTTCAATAATA
>NC_085011.1:11073912-11076412 GCF_963854185.1 Sardina pilchardus
CACAGAGGAGGAGGAGAAGAGCAGCTCATGAAAGACAAGCTGAGAGAGAGAGGGAGAGAGAGAGAGAGAGAGAGAGAGAGAGAGAGAGAGAGAGAGAGAGAGAGGATGAGGGAAAATAGGTGTAATTTATCTCCAAGTGAAGTCTCTCTTGTTCTGCAGGATTGCCCCCTAGGGTCCCTGATCATTTGTCATGTGTAATATTATTGCTAAACACCTTGCAGCCATCCGTCTCTGCTAACGCCTCGCAGGCTGCTGTGTGTGTGATTATGTTTTACACACACACACACACACACACACACACACACACACACACACACACACACACACACACACATACACACACACACACACACACACACACACACACACACACACACACACACACACACACACACACACACACACACACATACACACACACACACACACACACACACACACACACACACACACACACACACACACACACACACACACACACACACACACACACACACACACAAACACACATGATAATGACTAATCATTGAGTGCACTGAATGGTCAGAATTCAGTTGGTGGTAAAACACAAAGGCTTCTGCTACATGACTGAACGAGTGCACTGTGTGAATTTGTTTCTCGTGTAAGCTTGTTATTAAGCCTGCTGTTTTGGGAGGATTTCAAACCCACTAACATTGTGAAACATTCTAGTAATTTGCACTCCCTACGTGTAAGCTTTGGCTAGAAACGCAAATAAAAACAAAACCCCTCTTTCTCTTCACAGCAGAGGTGCGTTTTTTTCTCTCGACTCTGCTCTCTCAGCGGCACTTGTGTCTAGTTGATTGGAATTCACCATTGTGGCGCCCACACTGACTCAGTCTGTATGGATTGTACCTCTCTTTTAAATCGCTTCGGATTAAAGTGTTTGCCTAACCAATACATGTAAACGTGCCCACATGGAGGTCATGTGTGATGTGTGTGTTTTGTGCAGCACACTTCACACACAAAGGATATTAAAAGCACTTTACATGTCCATTCAGACAGCGAAACATGCGTCACAAACTACACCGAGAATTCCCTGGAAAGGAAATGGAACATAGAAAATAGATTAGGTTACTGTAATGACATTCTCAGGCAAACAGTGGATATAGCCGTCTGGAAAATGGAGATCATTCTAAGGAAATGACACTCCATTTTATCTCCCTTTACATAAAACGCATTCCCACAACAAAAAAAAAAAGAAAAACATGTAAAAGAGTATCAAATGTCTCTCTGCTGGGTGCCTACACACACACACACACAGACACACACACACACACAGACACACACACACACACACACACACACACACACACACACACACACACACACACACACACGAGTAGACACACACACACACACACATACGAGCAGAGACACACACACACACACAAACATCCTGACACGTCTCCGCGGGATGTGACAGCTTTGCCTCCTGCTGCCACCGATGGCTGTGTGATCGTTTAATTTAGTTGCATGTATTTGTCTCTCGCGGCTAAATTATGGAGCAGAATATCACAGGTATGACTCATGTCTTCTCCCGACTGAATGAAAAAGAAAACAAGGTGATCAATAGAAGGAATACATCTAAATGATATATCCAGTAGATTAAATAAATGATGTGTTGTCCTAGAGAGCATCTGTCTTATATACAAGCTGCTAATGTATTAGAGGAGAGGGTGCATTTGAAGCACGGCTCCTAAGGCATCTCTTAATGAACCTCAGTGCATATTTCATGCCCCTGTATCCGTTGAGAGTCATGTCGTGAACAGCTGTTATGTAATTCTATAGATTACGTCGGTTGTTTTTCTTAAGAGCTACACAAAAACAACCATAATGCTGCGGATCAGTCTTCCATATGTCTTCTGTTATTGAGAGAAAGAGACTCTGCTGTTCTTATACTCAGTACCCACCCCCCTGCGCAGTCAATCTGTTTTTCTTCCCAGGGTATTTCCTTTAAATTCCCTTTTTATTGGAAAATGTGTCCTTTTTATTCTATTTTGTTTTTGGATATTCATTCCGATGTTCTGTACTAAATCCAGAAGGAGGCCACTAAATCATGCTGGCCTCATAACCATCTCATTCTGCTCATCACTTCTCCAGCCATACCGAGTGGCCCTGAATGTTCATCTCTACTACAAGACTTATGAGCATCTGCATCTGGAAGAAGAGTATTCTTTCACAATGGCACATGAGCAGTGGTGGTATATTGCGCATATAATAAGAATGTACCATTGCTATGGCTATATGAGCATGGTTTAATAACAATGATGTGTGTAAGAAAGCAGTGTAATACATTTGACATAGCCTACAGTATATTGCATATACTGTAGTATATTCAGAGATGGAAATGCAAGGTCCAGAAAGTGAAGACTTATATTATTATATTGTTATATATCATACTGTATATTATTTCTATTTGTGCACTTAACACAGGTGATATCACTAATTATCTTATCTACCTGGCTGTTAATGAGGATGA
>NC_085011.1:11088912-11136412 GCF_963854185.1 Sardina pilchardus
TGTGTGACCTGACAAATACGCTTCTGGAGGAATGGTCAAAGATTCCCATAAACACACTCCTAAACCTTTTGGAAAGCCTTCCCAGAAGAATTGAAGCTGTTACAGTTGCAAACGGTGGACCAACATCGTATTAAACCCTATGGATTAAGAATGGGATGTCACTTAAGTTCATATGCGAGTCAAGGCAGATGACCAATACTATGGCAGCATAATGTGTGTGTGTGTGTGTGTGTGTGTGTGTGTGTGTGTGTGTGTGTGTGTGTGTGTGTGTGTGTGTGTGTGTGTGTGTGTGTGTGTGTGTGTGTGTGTGTGTGTGTGTGTGTGTGTGTGTGTGTGTGTGTGTGTGTGTGTGTGTGCGTGCGTGCGTGCGTGTGTGTGTGTAGGCTACTGTACTGTACTGTAGTGTGTGTGTGCACTGTGCTGTAGTATGCCTGTGTATGCCTGTTTTTTAAGATGTATGTTTTTTGTATGGGGCAGATAGACCTGTAGTAGACCTCCCTCTTTCCCCTCTGCTTCCACACTCTCCAGGCCTATCAGCGGAGCTGCCATAGAGCGACAGCTCATTAGCGCTTGATGACAGGCGGACAGAAAGCCCAGTGGACAAACGCACAGCACTGATAATTATCGCCCACTGGCCCCCAGGGGTCTCCACAGTGAGTTTAATTAGAGTACAGGATGTTGATACTGGGCCGCTATAATCCCACGCTGCTGTGCTATGCTTGTACATCTATTGAGTGAGACAGACGTGTGTGTGTGTGTGATTGTGAAAGATACACGTATGGAGGTGCACACGTCACACACACGTGCGCGCGCACACACACACACACACACACACACACACACACACACACACACACACACACACACACACACACACACACACACACACACACACACACACACACACAGGATTTCTCTCATTCTGTCATTCTGTTTCTGTCATTTTTTCTCTCCTTCATTCTGCACCTAAATACACACATCAACACTCTCTCTGGCTCTCTCTTATACTGTAAAAACACACTCTCTTTCTTCCCCTCTCTCTCTGTCTGTCTGTCTGCCTCTCTCTCTCTCTCTCTCTCTCTCTCTCACACACACACACACACACACACACACACACACACACACACACACACACACACACACACACACACTATAGTACCATGCCATGTACAGGGGCAAGAGTTTAATATTTAAGTAACATTGATTAGTTTGTCTTTCCCAAGGGCCTTGGGAATCATTAATTTTTCACCAAATCAATAGACTTGAAATGCATTAGGATGGATAATATTTCACATTCTCTGGTGTAATGCCCAACTAGCTCTGTTCAAAAAGACAGAACTCACACAGTATGCCTGGGTGAATTCTCATGTCAACTTCATACGTCTTAGCAAACTGGTTCTCGTGTGGATTGATGACCTTGTGGAAAAAGTGTTGAACTCTGTAATCTTCCTATTGTGTGCGTTTGTCCGTTTGTCTGTTTTCGATCAATTTGTGTATTTTGTTTATCCCGTAGGTTGTGGACGTCCGGTTGATCCATTTGTGTGTTGGTTTATCCCGTAGGTTGTTGACGGGCGACTGAAGTCTCTGACCTCGGTGTTGAGTCTGTGTCTGGACAGACTGGACAGTGCTTTTACACACAGGATCTGTGCCGTGGTGGGTTCTCTTATTATGGTCTGCCGTTTGTAAGGTGGGGGGCACATGCCCAATCTAGAGCTGCACTTCAGGTCTCATATAAAGATGAGTCAAATTCATTCTCACAGTCAACATGTTGTCATACCAGAAATAAAAACATGTAAATATGGGTAAACATTACACGTGGTGTGTGGGTGTATGGATCCTTGTTATTATTATTAGGGCCCGAGCACCGAGGTGCGGCCACTGAAGTGGCTGCACCGTAGGTTCAAGGCCCTATTGTTTTTGCTCAGATTAAATTTCTTCTGGGCCACGTTTTGCCTTTTTTCACCAACTTGGCATGCTCTAAAACTCTTGAAATTTGGTAGCTATGTGTGGAATTGGTAACACTACTCAGCGACAGAGCTCTGGCCTTGGGTGTGGCTCAGGGACTCTATAGTGCCACCTAGCGCATTGTCTGTTGTGGTTGACATATACATCCATGGAAATGAACCATATTTGGTAGGCATGTGTGTTGTATTAATCTGAACAAGTTTTACATTTAAACTACATAGTGAATCTTAGAGGAATTTGAGTTATGATTATGATTATGATTTTTGCACATCATGTATTTTGAAACACTTCTCCCAGATGGTTTATCGAAATCATGTCATACAAGTACTAAAATGATCTTGAGGGGTTGCTCAAGAGGAATTGCAACCAGATTTTTGAATTTTCGAAGTATATTGAAATGGCGAAGGTTTGAATTATGATGTCTTATTAAGAAACAGGAAGTTGGTGTGATAGGCAGAAAAAAGGTTTTAAATTGGATGTAATTTGGCAGCTACATGTGGAATTGCTTCTGCTAGTCAGAGACAAAGCTCTGGCCTAAGGTGTGGCTTTGGGACTCTATAGCGCCACCTTGCAGCACGTTATCTGTTGTGGTTGACACAAACATTCACGAAAATGAACCAAATTTGGTGGACTTGTGTGTTATTGCTATCAATAGTCAGAGACAGAGCTTTGGCCTAGGGTGTGGCTTAGGGACTCTATAGCGCCACCCAGTGCATTGTCTGTTGTGGTTGACACATGCATTCACGAAAATTAATCAAATGTGGTGGGCTTGTGTGTTATTGCTACCGCTAGTCAAAGACAGAGCTCTGACCTAGGGTGTGGCTTAGAGACTCTATAGTGCCACCTAGCCCATTGTCTGTTGTGGTTGACACGTACATTCACCAAAATGAACCAAATTTGGTGGGCATGTGTGTTATTGCTATAGTTATTCAGAGACAGAGCTCTGGCCTCGGGTGTGGTTTAGGGACTCCATAGCGCCACCTAGCGCATTGTCTGTTGTGGTTGACACGTACATTCACGAAAATGAACCAAATTTGGTGGGCATGTGTGTTATTGCTATAGCTATTCAGAGACAGCGCTTTGGCCAAGGGTGTCTTAGGGACTGTATAGCGCCACCTAGCGCATTGTCTGTTGTGGTTGACACACACACTCACGAACATGAACCAAATTTGGTGGGCTTGTGCATTATTGCTATCGATAGTCAGAGATAGAGCTCTGGCCTAGGGTGGCTTAGGGACTCTATTGCGCCACCTAGCATGTTGTCTGTTGTGGTTGACACATACTGTCAGGAAAATTGACCAAATTTGGTGGGCATGTGTGTTGCTCATGCATATGCCCACCAACACGCACATGTTGCTTTGTTAGATTCCGAAATGTCACAGGTCTCAGCACCGCAGGTGCTCGGGCCCGCCATCGCCGCTTGCGGCTATATTTTATACTTTATGATCAAGTCTGTCAGCAAGCTAGGAGCTAGAGTTTTCACCAACTCACAGCAAACAGAACTTTGAGTCTACCTGAGTCAACAACCTGATAAACCTGATCTCTCAAGGTTTTGTACCTTCCCATAACAGCTTCAAAGTCATTTTGATGGTAAGATTGCTTGTTATAGGGAGAATGGCTCACCATCCCAGTTGAAACCTGCGGAGAACCTCCTTGTGACTTCACTCTCCCCCGAACCAGAGAATCACAATTAAATTTTTACGGCAATTGTGCAATAGCCTAGTATCAGTCCGATACTCCACAGAGATTATCTTAGTTTATGAACAAATCCATGTGTAGTGACCACGAGAACAGATGTGTCTACAGTGAGCACAACATCGTATGGAGAGAAAGACAGAGAGAAGAAAAAGCACAGGAATAAATAAATAAAGAAAGAAAGAAATACAGAGGGACATTTTGTTTGTCACTATGAGCTCGGGCTATCATGAGTTCAGGCTCCATATAACACAACACTCTAAGGCCTGTGCTAACCATGACAATAAATAGCTTTATCTCTAGACAACTACTGCTGATTGAGGCCTCACAGATGTTCATACATATACACATACACATACACACACTCACTGACACTCTCATACACACATACATACACACGCACGCACGCACGCACGCACGCACACACACACACACACACACACACACACACACACACACACACACACAAACACCTGACTCCCACACACACACTTGACTCCTACATGCCACATCATTTCATAATTCTCCTTCACTCTGCCCACATTCCCTGCTCCTGAGTCCTGAACTGTACTTTAATTAAACCGGATTAATCATTAAGTCCTTATTTTCACACACCCTGTTAATTAATGCCACTGGCACACGCTGCAATCACCGAGCCTTAATCATCCCTTTAGGATTGTACATATTGTCATGGCAGTCATCATACCTCTGAGCAGAGACAGCCTCTTAAGCGTCCATCTATATTCAAATCAAGTCGGACTCAAGAGCCCTTGCTTAATATCAGTGTCCACCAAAGTGGCCTCATCCATCTCTTCAAATCTGAATACATTTAAGGACTAACAAGGGGGGCTTGTACGCAGCAGAAAACCTCTATTTTGATGCTCGACTTCATGGCGGATCTGTGAGCCTGGATCTTAAAAGCTAATCAATCTCCTGTAACTGGCAAAGGATTAGCTTCGCTTCTGATCTTGTCTTGATCTCTGGCTGACCTCACGGCATGGGGGTATATGTTTTGCAATCTTCATTCAAGGCTCTACAGCATCAAAGAGACTGCAGACTTGACCCTCTGTCTATAAAGTCTCAGTAGGACTCTAAGACTACTGATGGCTTATCTCTTGGTCCTTCTGACAGAAAGAGCGTCTGTTGTGTGCCTGAGGAATACAGCCCTCCTCTGGCCCAAATCCACTAGTCCGGTGCCAGCTCAATACTGTGCTCTGTGAAAAAAAAAAAAATAAATAAGCCCTAAAGTCATAAAACTAACTATACATTTGACAGAGAGAAGAAGGGAAAATGCAATCATGAAATTACACCAGGGCATGAATGTATTTACATGTAGAATCTTGTGAAGTGAGAATACCCAGATGCCCTGATTTCACTACTGTAGGACATGTGCCTAAGTGTGGTCATTTCACACACATCTTCTTGTAAAGGTCATCTGGGGGGCATAACCAGTCCAGCATGGTCCCACCAGATACCTAATTACTTAGTTTAGCTTAACTCTTGACCACTAAAATTGATCAGTGATCAATTCCCCTCATCACGACAGTAACTTAATTTAGAAAGGAAGACACTATATAGCATGGTTCAGAGGAAGGTGAGGTCCGTCCACTATTTAAATAGGCCTCTTTAGAAATGGCGTCCTCTAGCTGTTACGAAAAGAACAACACATATCGTCACACACTTTCAGCGAAGCTTTGAAAGGCTTGTGTCCTTTGGTACAGAACCTGTTCAGTGCGTCAATGTATGTCTTATGAATCTGTATGTTGCTTATATAAACGTGTAAATAGTGCAACCTGCAACCTACCGAGTAGGTTGTCCCTCTGGAAAACTGAACAAGCAAACTTCTGTGTTGCCAAATATTAATGTACTGGTTCTCCAAACATATGATCTAATCACTAGTATATTGTGAAACATATATTGTGAAACACAATTGTCTGTTAAAAAGATGAGCACTAGCAGTGATGAGGTTACTAAATTAATCTTCGTTTGGGTTAATTTATGCCGTATAAAAGCGTCAGAAGCTTTAGAAAAAATCATGTATCAATGGAGTTTATAATGTTGATAATGTGTGTATAGGCCTATTGTCCACGCGCGCTGTGTGTGTGTGTGCGTGCGTGTGTGTGTGTGTGTGTGTGTGTGTGTGTGTGTGTGTGTGTGTGTGTGTGTGTGTGTGTGTGTGTGTGTGTGTGTGTGTGTGTGTGTGTGTGTGTGTGTGTGTGTGACAGGTGACATCACTCCTTGGGACTGTTGACTAGCTGCTTTGGAGTAGGCAGTTCATTGGAACACTCGATCCTGTGTGGTGCGTTTGGGGAGCGCATCCTGTTGCAGCACGGAACCCTCGGAGAAGCGCCACGCTCAAGAACTTACTCCACACTATACAACATGACGTGGATACGGTTAAAAGCATACACATCCTCTCCATACGAGGGGTGGATACCCGAAGCTGTTCTCGGAGGATAGAAGTCATGCCTGGAAGTCTTGGGGAGTAACATTTCCCTGTAACTATACGGCTAAACCGTCCAAGTTGTTTCTGGTCTATTGCGCACTAAACCCGAAGCACACTAAAATGAAGTTGGGCAAAAGCGTTTGCATCATCAATGTCGGAGGCACCAAGTACGCTCTTCCGAAAGACGTTATCAAAGATTTTCCTTTACGCCGTGTTAGTCGTCTCCACAATTGCGCGTCGGAGAGGGAAGTGCTTGAAGTCTGTGATGACTACGACCGGGAGAGGAACGAGTTCTTTTTTGACAGACACTCCGAGGCGTTCGGTTTCATTATGTTGTACGTGAAATACGGCAAGCTGAGGTTTGTGCCCCAGATGTGCGAACTTTCCTTCTACAACGAAATGGTCTATTGGGGCTTGGAAAGCTCGCACCTGGAGTTTTGCTGCCAGCGGAGACTGGATGACCGCATGTCGGACACCTACACGCACTTTCCCGAGGAGGACCACAAAGCTAAGGATGACTTTAGGGGCGAGGGCGAGGACGAGCCAGCGCGTCAGGGCGATTCCAAGTGGTTAGAGAGAATGCGCAGGACGTTTGAGGAGCCCACGTCCTCGGTGGCGGCACAAATTTTGGCCTCGGTGTCCATGATTTTTGTCATTGTCTCTATGGTGATGCTTTGCGCAAGCACTTTACCGGACTGGAAAACAGCTGAGAGTAACGTCGTGGAAGAGCACAGGTACAGAGACCTTAAAACGCCTCTCCGGATATTTTTTGTTTCCAAGTCAGAATGTGTGTAGCTTATTGCGAACATGGCGAACAGTTTTTATCAGGAGGTCGTGATTGAGACTTCTATTCACTTGTGGCCTGAAACATCGGGCACAGCGAGAAATAAACTTTTATTGAATTTAAGTTGGAGTACAAAAACAAAGTGCAATTGGATAAGCCTAAAAGAGAGTAGCCTAGCCATTTTTTTCATTGAAAAAAAAAAATATTCTGTCTGACAGACCCATATATTAAAATGACTCACATGCCAGTATAATTGATGTTTCTAGTGATACCTCTTCAAATGAATTCCAAGCACACCCTTGCTCCGGGGAATACACAGTGGCATTAGTCAGAACGGTGAAAATGGTCGAATGGACACTGATACTTGTGTAAAAAAAGGAAAAAAAGAAAGAAATACTGAATGTTAATGATTCAGAAATGTCATGGGGCAACCAGGTTAGCACCAGATCAGGCTGTATCAAATTTCAATTACCCAGAGGTATTGAATAGGCTACGTGTGAGACGGACGCTTTTTTAATCCTTTTCACATCTGTCCGTTTTGACAAGTCCCTCCAGCGCCGATGTCGATTCCCCATTTGTTGACATGGATTGAGTGTCAAATCTGTGCTGTCATGTTTTCTGTCAGAATTCATGTGTTTTGTCTTTTATCTTTCAGCTTCAGAGAGCGCGAATAAAACTTCCTTATAGTAAAGCATTGTCCGCCGAGGATGCGGTGCAGTAAGAGTTCAGACCGTTTGTGTAATTTACAGATTTGTAATTTACAAAATAGACAGATTTACAGGCAAATATAGCCGTCTACTGTGTATAATGTGTCATGTAAGTACATATAAGTAGTACAGGTACGCTGTATGATGCACTCACTGTGATAGACGCGAAAGTCACAAATGGCGAGATTGGTCTCGTTTGGGTACTCCCAACAGGGATCTCTCCATGGTTCTGAAACCGAGATCCCTAACTTGTCAGCTTTGTTGACACTTCACGGCAAACCGTCCAACTAGCAGTTTACACCGGAGCTGATGCGACACTAATGTGATGCTGATCAACTGAGTTTGAACCGCGTCAAGGTCTGTCCCGGCCTGGAAACCACCTCTGTTGGGCGCGCATGGCCGGCAGCTCTCAAACAGTATTGTTACTGTAAACGAATAGTAAATAGATATAGCCTAGCCCTAGTCAATTCGATGCACTTTTTTCAGGAATACTCTGCAACCTGTTTTAGCTCATTACTAAGTGAAAAGAAACTATAACGTTGAATTATGTTTGCTTGTTAAAAATGGAATGATTTCATCCTTGACAGTACAATCTCAAATATACTTTTTAATTTAGTTTTACAGAAGTGTGTAGTGTTGAAGATCATTTAACCTTGTCAGCTACGGTTGCAGTGCCACTGAGTTTCTAGTCTCCTACTATGTGTGTTCACCTAACCATTAACCTATTTGTCTGTCTGTCTGTCTGTCTGTTTGTCCTGCACCCATGCTACAATGTCTACCACATGGACTGCTCCTAAGGTACATAAGGAGCCTTGAGAGAGAGAGAGAGAGAGAGAGAGAGAGAGAGAGAGAGTGAGTGTGGGTGAGAGAGAGAGAGAAAGAGAGAGAGAGAGAAGAGAGTGTGAGAGTGGAGACAATGTGTGTGTATATATAGTGTGTGTGACCTAGCTCTGACTCACCTTTCACTCTGGGTATCTCCTTGTACACAAATGTGTCTCTGCATTTGTGTATGTGTGTGTGTGCGTGTGTGTGTGTGTGTGTGTGTGTGTGTGTGTGTGTGTGTCGTCTGTGTGTGTGTGTGTGTGTGTGTGTGTGTGTGTGTGTGTGTGTGTGTGTGTGTGTGTGTGTGTGTGTGTGTGTATCTGTGTTAGTGCACATAAAGGTTTCAGGAGGGTCACATCTGTTAATTAACCACCTCCTCTGACAAAGGGAAATCGTTGAGGAAAGGTCAGGTTTGTCGTCCAAGCGAACATGGTCCTCTGTGCACTGGCTGACAAGACCAGATTTCTCCCACGGATTTATGTCACCTATACTTTCTTTTGGCAGTCTTATCCTCATCTATGAATGGGTGGCATGATCAACTGTGGCTAATCTCACCCACTTAATAGAAGCAATACTTTTTAAAATTATTTTTCATCTTGAGATCCCTGGGTATTCCACATCACTGGCAAAGCGAGAACTTTAAACGCAATATTTACATAAAATCACCGACTTTTAGGTCACATCCCAATCCTTGGACTCCATCAAAGATGTCGTTGTGGAATATTCTAAAAATGAAACTCAAGGAGCTTATTTCTTATGTTGTGCTTTATCTTAAAATTCTCCTCCTCTCTTTCCCATCTGATGTGCCAGAGGGAGATAGAGAATGAGATTCATAGAGTGCTGTGGAGGCTATCCTATAAGCCTCGGCATGGATGGTATGCAGGTGGTCTCAACGCGTAGCGAATAATCCTAGATCCAGACTTCGGTTATCTTTGGGTGGTGTTCCCGTTTATTGATAGAAAAATAGCCTATTACATAAAATCGTCCTTTACGGTGCTGATTACTAAGGTGCTGTTTGTGCTGATAAATAAAATGTTGTGGCGTGCTGTCGGTGGCTGCTCACGGCTACGGTAAGAACCGTGTGTTCCCCACCATCCACACCTTTCCCTAATTAATTATCACACCTGTAAATATACCCAATTCCCAGTGACGTGCCACACCCAGTGCAATACTCCCCCAAGTGGCTAAAATAAATAATACATAAATTAACCTAACTAAGGTGAACATAAATGGCTCCTACACCCCGGCCCCATAATTGTGAATATTTACTTTAACCACAATTACCAAAATTACCCAACTTAAACTAAAGGAGCCATTTGTGCAGAGCTAGTCTAAGTGAATCTTCTTTGAGCCTAGGACATCTGTGGTCAGGTCATCTAGCCGGGACATCTGTGGTCAGGTCATCTAGCCTAGGACATCTGTGGTCAGGTCATCTAGCCGGGACATCTATGACACTTCAGCTTCCATTAAAAGGCAGATCTTCGTTACTGGCCGGTCCAGCTGACCCGTTTTTGTCTTCAGTCGAACGGAGCGGACAAAACCTCTCTTATCGGGGTACGTCTGCATAATCCTTCCCATCAGCCAGGACCCTCGTGGAGTGACAGGATCCATTACAACCACAATGTCTCCCATGGAAAAGCTTCTTTTTGGTCTCACCCACTTCTGTCTCTCCTGAAGTAGCGGTAAGTATTCCCTCACCCAGCGCTTCCAAAAGAGGTCAGACAGGAACTGCACCTGCCTCCATCTCCGCTTCATGTACAGGTCATCCTTACAAAAAAGCCCAGGAGCGAGGTGTGGTTTTGATTTTAGAAGCAGGATGTGATTGGGTGTAAGTGCTTCGAGGTCATTCGCATCATCAGAGGCCTTTGTTATGGGACGACTATTGAGGATGGCTTCTACTTCACAGAGAATGGTATGAAACCCTTCGTCATCTAGTACTTGGAGTCTAAGTGTGGAGGAAAGGACTCTTTTCACAAGACGAATAAGCCGCTCCCAAACCCCCCCATGGTGAGATGCAGCTGGAGGGTTGAAAGACCATGCAAGGCCACTCTGCAGTAAGGCATGCTGAATCTTCTGATGGTCTAATTTAGTAACAGCTTCCCTTAACTCCCTCTCAGCGCCTATGAAGTTGGTGCCATTGTCTGATGTTAGGTGCGTCACCTGACCTCTACGACACATGAAACGACGAATGGCGTTTATACATGAGTCAGTGTCTAAAGTATAAGCAACTTCAAGATGAACTGCCCGACTCGCCATGCAGGTGAAGAGGACGCCATAGCGCTTTGCTCTGCCGCGGCCTTTCTTCACTTCCACTGGCCCAAAATAGTCGACGCCCACATTTGTGAAAGCTGGCAAGTCTGGCACAATTCTCTCTATTGGTAGGTCTGCCATTTTCTGTTCCCCCGTCTTTCCTTGGAGGCGGCGACAGACTACGCACTCGGAGATTACCTTCCTACAGGCAGAATTGGCATGAGTAATCCAGTATCGCTTCCTGAGTAGAGAGAGCATGTGATTTCTACCTGCGTGACCCAGCTGTTGATGAATATGCCTCAAGAGGAGTCTGGACACATGTTGTTCTTTAGAAAGAATGACCGGATGTTTTTCCACCTCCGGCATGGCAGCCCTACTGAGCCTTCCTCCCACCCGTAGCAGTCCGTCCTCAAACACTGGGTCCAGCTTGTAGAGGTCACTGTTTCGCTTGACCGATCCTCCGTCTTTCAAAACGGTAATCTCATCAAAGAACCTATCTTGCTGGAAAAAGGAGATGATGGCACCTTCTGCCCTCTCAAGGTCATCGGTTGTAAGCGACTGTCCCCGGACTGCTAA
Organism: Sardina pilchardus; assembly: GCF_963854185.1. Classification (NCBI taxonomy): domain Eukaryota; kingdom Metazoa; phylum Chordata; class Actinopteri; order Clupeiformes; family Clupeidae; genus Sardina; species Sardina pilchardus. Next base: position 11,100,158 of record NC_085011.1, read on the forward strand.
TTTCTCTCTTTGCATCTCCGCATGAAGGTGGTCCTTTCTTTGGTCTCCATCGTCATGGCCGATGCTTCCAGAGGCTTGGAGAACCTTTCTCTTTTGGGACAAGGTTAGAAGTGCATCTCTAAGCCTTAGCATCCATGCCACAGATGTGATCAGCTTCTTAAAAACTGAAAAGTGACTTAAAAACACCTTGGTTGCATTCAGTGGACTGTGCGAGACAAAGGCATTCACAAGTGGGTCTTTCTTCACCTCAGGATCATCCACAGGGATCGGCGATTGCTCCATGATGGTCTTAGGCCATTCCTCTTCCCCCCTCAAGAGAAATTCTGGTCCCTTCAGCCACCGCTCACATGCAAGGAACTCTTGAGCACTTAGACCCCTGGATGCCTCATCTGCCGGATTCAATCTTGTGCCAATATGTCTCCACTGTGAAACATCAGTTTCATTTCTAATTACAGCCACCCTATTGGCCACAAATGTATGAAATCTCCTGGTCTCATTTCCGATATACTTTAAAACGGTTGTACTGTCTGTCCAGAATACCGATGGGTGGAGATCCAGCTGCAACTCTCTCTTCAGCATCTTGTCCACCTGGACAGCCAGGACAGCAGCAGTCAGCTCGAGCCGAGGAATTGTGGTTTGCTTTAAAGGAGCGACCCTGGCTTTACCCAAGATAAAAGCAATACTGACACGGTTTCTCTTGTTCTCCATCCTGAGATATGATGCAGTTCCGTAGCCATACTCGCTAGCATCAGAGAAGTGATGCAACTGCAGGAGAGTAGGTGTTTCAAAGTCTTTTGGCTTGATGCAGCGGTCCACTGTGAGCTTGGCGATGTGATGTAGATTAGCCAGCCATTTGGACCACTGCTCAGAGAAGACACGAGGTATGCTGGCGTCCCAGCCGATGTTCAGCCTGCACATCTCCTGCAGCATCCTTTTGACAGGCAAAGTAAATGGTGCAAGAAAACCCAAAGGGTCATAGATAGACGACACCACAGACAATATGCCACGTCTTGTATGTGGGCGCTCTTCTATGGCTATTCTAAAGGTCAGAACATCAGCATCTATGCACCAATGAAGACCAAGAGCTGTTTCAACAGGACTTGCCTTTTGATCCAGGTTAAGCCCCCTGGTGGCCTTGGAACGCTGTGGCTCAGGAATACTGGCCAAAACTTCACTGCTGTTGCTTGTCCACTTCAACAGGCGGAATCCTCTCTTCGCACAGGCTTCAGTCAATTCATGGACCATTTCTATGGCCTTGGCCTCTGATGACACAGACTTAAGACAGTCGTCCATGTAGAAATTTTGCAGTATTGTGTTCATAACACTGGGTTCAAAGTTGTCTTTGTAGTCTTGTACAATTCTCCTCAGTGCATAATTCGCACAACTGGGCGAAGACACAGCCCCAAAGAGATGAACTCTCATCCTGTATTGCATGGGAGCTTGTTTTGTATCGCCATCAGGATACCACAAGAAGCGTAAAAAGTCTGTGTGCTCAAGAGACACCCTCACCTGATGGAACATGGCTTGAATGTCTGCCATCAGTGCTACACGTTCCTGTCTAAACCTAGTAAGTACACCAAGCAAAGTGCTTGTGAGGTAAGGCCCCTGCAACAGCTGCGAGTTCAATGAAATTCCTTTATACACGGCAGCACAGTTGAAAACAACTCTAAGGGTTTTCTTTTTCGGATGGTATACCCCGTGATGGGGAATATACCACACCTTGCCGTCAGCCCGCTTCAACTGCTGCTGTGGTACAAGCTCAGCATAACCCTTTTCAATTACTTCAGAGAGGAAAGCTGTGTACTCTTGATGATAAACTTCGTTCCTCTTGAACTTCCTATGAAGACTTAAGAGACGCTGCTCTGCGATGCTGTAGTTGTTTGGCAGGATGACATCTTTAGCCTTAAAAGGCAAATCAAAGCAGTAGTGCCCTTCATCAAGCTGAATTGAAGACTCCATGATTTGCATGAACCTTTGATCCTCTCGGGAAAGGCACACATCATCTGATTTTTCATTGAACTCCTGATTGTATTGGGCAACCAATAAGTCCTGTAGCTTGGCGACTGAAATCCTATTGGCAGTGAAAGCAGGACGGCCAAACTTGCCTTTGCACGGCTCACCACCTCTCAGCGGACCGTTCACGACCCACCCCAGTAGAGTCCTGACAGCATATGGTCCTTCGCCTTGGCTATTTATTATTTCCCATGGTTCCATGAGCTTCGGTGCGTTGGTGCCTATCAGCAACTCCACCTCTGCCTCAAGACTGGGAACCTTAATGCCTTCAAGGTATTTCCATCCCTCTAGGTCCTGTTGAGTGAGAATGTTATTTCTGCTCACAGGCATAGTCCTCTGAGTATAGACTTCAGGTAAGTCTAGGAAGTTATTCTCATTCAAGCCAGAAACCTCAAGACCACTAAGCAAGAGTGTGTCAACAGACCTCTCTTGGCCAAGAGTACGAAGAAGAATGCTAGTCCTGACTCCTGAAAGATTCAGTTTCCTCATGAGGTGTTGGGTACAGAAAGAAGCTGAACTCCCAGGGTCTAGGAAGGCATAAGTGTTCACAGTCTTGCTCCCGAACTTGGTCTTCACCTGTACAGGCACAATAGAAAGAACATTTTCATCACTTCCGGCCCCAGTATGGCCACATGTCTCCAATGACACAAGTGCATTATTGACTGACACTTCCTGTGCTTTAGCTTTATACTCGATATGAAGGACAGTTGGATGTTTGTATTTACAGATATCACATGTTAAAGGCTCGTCACATTCCCTACTCATATGACCTCTCCTCAGACAGCTGAAACACACTCTGCCTACTTTCAAAGCATCCAATTTCTCTCTGTGTGTCATCTCATAAAGCTGTGAACATTTCTCTACTGAATGCTGACTCCTACACACACAGCACGACTCTTGGTCATTCTTCTGTGAAGCTGGCCCTCTGCGCTGTTGATGCCAAGTTGCTGATGTAGTTGGTCCAGAGGCAGTATTGATGGCAGCAACAGTAGCATGGCCTCTTCCAATATATCTGCTCTTGGGTTTAGAGGAAGGGTCTGGTGACATGCCCTGTAGGTCACCAAAGAGAGGATCAGATAACATCTTCACCTGACGTTCAATGAAGGCCACAAAATCTGGGAACATAGCTCTGTGACCACGGCGCTCCTGTAGCTCCCAGGCGACAGACCTCCATTTCTCCCTCAGTTTATATGGCAGCTTCATCATTATCAGTCGAAGATTAGATGGCACGTTCATCTCCTCCATATGTCGTAGATCTTCCATGACATTGCAACAGTCCCTTAAAAAGATTGAAAAAGACTGCAGAGCATTAGTGTCGTCAACCTTCATTGTTGGCCACTTCATAGCCTTCTCCATATAAGCTGCAGCAATTTTCAGTTCATTACCAAAATGCTCTTTCAATAGATTCTTTGCTCTATCATAACCCTGCCCAAGAGTCATGTTATAGCAACTCCGAACCAGTTCTCTTGGCTGCCCTCTGGTATATTGCTCAAGGTAGTAAAGACATTCTTGTTTATCTGTAGTTTTCTTTTCAATACCTTGCTCAAAGGCTCTAATAAAGGCAGCATATTTAAGTGGATCACCATCAAACTCTGGGATAGCTCGTGGAGGGAGAGAGGCTAAGGCTTGATTCTGAACCAGCTGAGCAGTGATGTTAGTTTGCTTTTGCATAAGGTCATACAGAGTGGAGTGTTGAACATTATCACGAGGAGAATGATTATGTGATTGTGACTGCATACGTATACTCCCTTGTGAGGTCAGTGGCTGAAATCCTGCTGTTGTAGTGTTGGTGAGTCCAGATCCAAGGCCATTTCCACTTGCTTCATCATCACTCGTATTTGTAGGCTCACTCCATTGAGAAGTTGACGACTGAAAACCTGACGATATAGGGTTGCTGAATCTAGATCCGTTTCCCTGAACTTCAGACCTGTGAGAAGACGGTGCAAAGGACACTGAAGACAAAGGGTTATAAGACCTTACTGAAGACTGAGCTTGCGGAATATGTAGCCTTCCTTTAGGCCGTGCAGCCAATGGCAGAGAATGGTCCTGTTGGAAAGAGACAGTTTTAGGAAGTTGCAAGACAGGAGCTGTGTTCAGATAGCTTGATGTTTGTGATTTCAAATGAGCATTAAGATAGGCATTCATGGCATCTTCTCTATTATCCTCTTCATCATACTCAACCACATCTTCACCACCAGACACGTTTTCAAACACAGACAATTTAGCTGTCGCAGCAGCCAATTTGGCCTCAACCTCTAGCTGTTCCTTTTTTCTTTTCAGCTTTGCCTTTTCAATTTGAAGGGCTGCTTCCTCAGCATCAATATCATGCATTTTTCTCAAAGCAGCTGCAGACTGTAAAAGAGCAGCCCTTTCAGCCTTTGCCTTTAAACGTACAGAATTAATACTAGAAGCCTTTGAATGGACAGAAGAGCGACCTTTATGTTTTGATCCTTTACTTGAAACATTGGATATACTGTCTTCAGGCCTTAGGTCAGAGTCTGTTATAGACAGCACATCAAACTCATCACTGTCCTTTTTTGCAGCATTGGCCAACCATTGCTTCACATCATTTTCAAATGAATCCATTTCCTTTGTTTTCTGTAAAAGCCATTTTTTTTGCTTCTCGTATTCAGGGTCTGGCATAGGCATTTCCAACAAAGTCGTTTGAGTTTCTAAAGCCTCTTTGCACAATGTGGTATATTTGCTTAGACATTTCTTCACATCAGACACAGTTTGAGATGTAATTTTTTCAGAAAAAAGCCCATTAATCCTTTGCTTAATTTTGTTAGCTTGCATAAATTGGAATTTCCGATTTTTCTGAAGGTTTTCAAACAACATGGTAAATCCCTTAGCTGTTAATTTTCTTGTGCGTTTCTCCGAATCATCAACAGGAAAACTAGGTTTATCGGGAATGTTATTTTCATCTGTAACCACAACAGCAGTCTTGGCCCGGTCGGGCAAATTGTCTTCCTCTGCGCTCATATTTGTGTGTTAAGCGCGTCAAGTTCAAGCGCTCTATAAAACACAACAATTTACTTTAGGCCTACTTATGCGGAGGCAGCCGACAGCACGCACAACACAGCACTTGGAATATCCCGAGCGTCGGAATTTGTCAATTAACAGCACACGCAGGCCAGACAATTTTTATGAAGCAGCAGCACTGAAAAGTCTATCGTTTACATTTCAAAAGTCCACGTTTTCTTTTCCAACTCCAGCATAGAGGAATATGAAAGTGTACCCACCAGCCTTCGATGATTGCGGTCTGCACTGGATAACGACGTGAGGACTTCCAGGTGTTCCAATTAAGACTTCCAAGTTCCGCGACAGTAATCAATCCAATGAAACGGGCAGTCCTTTTTCAATATCCAAACGATCAGAACGCTTCTGTCCAATTCAGAAGCGTATCCAGACAAAAGGAATGGGTTCTTACGGTGTGGAGGCTATCCTATAAGCCTCGGCATGGATGGTATGCAGGTGGTCTCAACGCGTAGCGAATAATCCTAGATCCAGACTTCGGTTATCTTTGGGTGGTGTTCCCGTTTATTGATAGAAAAATAGCCTATTACATAAAATCGTCCTTTACGGTGCTGATTACTAAGGTGCTGTTTGTGCTGATAAATAAAATGTTGTGGCGTGCTGTCGGTGGCTGCTCACGGCTACGGTAAGAACCGTGTGTTCCCCACCATCCACACCTTTCCCTAATTAATTATCACACCTGTAAATATACCCAATTCCCAGTGACGTGCCACACCCAGTGCAATACTCCCCCAAGTGGCTAAAATAAATAATACATAAATTAACCTAACTAAGGTGAACATAAATGGCTCCTACAAGTGCTATTGGTTATATTAAAAGTTATGCACTACCAAAGGCTAGGCTTTATTCTGAGTTCTTGAGTTACTACTACCCATATTGTCACTTTGGAAGACTAGAAGACTCCCTTCCATTTGCTGGCTCTGCCTACCCTACATATTGATTTAATTTTCTCTCTCTCCAAAACATCAAATCCAATTTGTCTTCAAATGGAGAATACCTGACGGCAGACAAGGTTATAGGAACACAAAAGTATATAGAGACACAAAAGGAATATGTAACCAGAATATTGCCCTGCCTTTGTGACTGCATAGGCCTACCATATGTATGCTTTTGTTTACAATAGCAGCACACCTATACAGTGTTTTGTAAATCCAACCATGCTAGTGAATCAAAATGTGTCTTTAACTGAGGCATGACAAACATTTTGTATGATTCCATTAGCTTGATCCCTGTAACCAGGATTGTCAGTTATATGACCGATATGGTGTATAGCTGGCTAATTGCCTGATTGCCATTTGGCGCCCGCGCTCATGTTGGTGTTTCTGCTGCTACGGTAACATGCATTGTGTGACACCCTGCTGTGCACTATGGCAACTGACACCTACTCCCCCTCCTCCTCCCCCCCATTTCCCCTTGTCTATGTATGCGTGTTTGTGTGACCTTGTGTGCGACTGTATAATTTGCTTGGGCTTATGCCGACGTGTGTCTGTGTTTATGTCACTGGATGTATATGAATTCATTTGTGTGTGTGTGTGTGTGTGTGTATGTGTGTGTGTATGTATGTGTGTGTGTGTGTGTGTGTGTGTGTCCATACATACCTGTGAGTGAAATATGTGTTCTGTGTTTCTGTCTTTGTGCATTTCCGTCCATGTCTTTGTGTGTGTTTGTGTGTGTGTGTGTGTGTGTGTGTGTGTGTCACGCAGGATCATCGAGGCCGTGTGCATCGGCTGGTTCACCGCCGAGTGCATCATCCGCTTCCTGGTGTCGCGGGACAAGTGCGAGTTCGTGCGGCGGCCGCTCAACGTCATCGACCTGCTGGCCATCACGCCCTACTACATCTCGGTGGCCATGACCGTGCTGACCGGCGAGAACTCCCAGCTGCAGCGGGCCGGCGTCACGCTCCGCGTCCTGCGCATGATGCGCATCTTCTGGGTCATCAAGCTGGCGCGCCACTTCCTGGGCCTGCAGACGCTGGGCCTGACGCTGCGCCGCTGCTACCGCGAGATGGTCATGCTGCTGGTCTTCATCGCCGTGGCCATGGCCATCTTCAGCGCCCTGGCGCAGCTGCTGGAGCACGGCCTGGACCTGGAGGCGGGCAACGAGGACTACGCCAGCATCCCGGCGGCGTGCTGGTGGGTTATTATCTCCATGACCACCGTGGGCTATGGAGACATGTACCCCATCACCGTGCCGGGGCGCGTGCTGGGCGGCCTGTGCGTGGTGAGCGGCATCGTGCTCCTGGCGCTGCCTATCACCTTCATCTACCACAGCTTCGTGCAGTGCTACCACGAGCTCAAGTTCCGCTCGGCAAGGGTCACGCGCACCCTCTCCGCCGAGTTCATCAACTGATGATGGGGGTCGACAGGAACGGCCACGGAGCCGAGCCGCGAGGCCGCATGCACCTTGGGAAACGTCCGAGAACGAGAGTGGGGGGGGGGGGGCGCGGAGAACGCAGATATCTCGAAAAATCTCTCGGAGAAGAGAGGCCTTCCACAGTCACATCACTCTCACCAACTTCTCTGGCCTGCCAAAGACTCCCCCCCCCATCACAGAAAGTTCCAGATGTTTCTGGACTTTAAAGCCTGTGTACGCTAAACGTTATGGTTAAATGTGTGACAAGCAGGGGTCGGAGTTTCAAGGCTTTAATGTCCACTGAGAGCTCATAGGAGGTCTGGAGGAAAAACCCTTGAAGGCTTCAGAGCTCAGTGATTAAGACATTCAACCTCACGCGAGGAGACTCTCAAGGCAATCAATTACGTTAATCAACTGACTAACCAACCACACACCTGGCACCCATATTGAATTGCTGTTCATCAGGGAGAGCTCCTGTATTCTGTAGAGTTCTGTATGTACAGCAGCTCTGATTGAGCATTGGGTTTTTAATGAAGATATAGAGAACGGGGGGGTGGGAAGGGGTCGCTGGGAGTGAATGTATAGGGGATGCTGCTATGGCAACTAGGGTTTTCTGGCTAGATGTCCTTGACAAGCCACAAATGTAGAGAGCAGCTCGTCTGTGTCCAAGAGGCCTTCATATCACTTTCTCAGCTACAGAGGAGCTGGCTGGCTTCTTGTCTAATTGCCTTATAACCTGTTCTTATTTCCCTTTAAAATAGAAAAAAAACCACACATGGCTTCGCACCATGCAGGCAACAGGATTACAGGCACTGAATGCAATCTGAAATGCCACTGTGCTGGCGAGTACTGGCAGCAGCGGAACAGTGTGTGTGTGTGTGTGTGTGTGTGTGTGTGTGTGTGTGTGTGTGATTTTGTTATGTTCCCAGACTCATATTCTTCTCTTCAGTGCACTGTGGTATTTGTAAACGTGCTAAAATGGAGGCGGAATCCAACTCACATCAAACTTTTGTGAAACCTGTAAGAATGACAGGTCTCGTTCTCCTCAGACCTTCTCTCTTTTGTTTGTTTGGGGAATAATTGGGGGCGAGCGGGTAGTGTTGTAGTGCTGATCCAAAGAGTGTTGGGGCACATTCTGGAAAAGAAAATCAGTGAATGAAGTGTACAATTGTGTACGTACCTGATCATTTCCATAATCAGAAGTTTTGCAGCTATCCATCCATCCATCATCCCTAATATTTTTAGAGCATAATTGTAGAATTTCATGAAAGCTATATACGGAAGCAGAGAGGTACTGTACATAGACTGAGAGAGAGAGAGAGAGAGAGAGAGAGAGAGAGAGAGAGAGAGAGAGAGAGAGAGAAGAGAGATGTTCTGAGCAGGGCAGGCCATGGATTGGCAGTGTGTCATGGAGGAATCGGTGGCCTGGACGACGCTTCGCACTGCACAGAGACTGAGCGACCCCCTCTGCCGTCCACTTCCTGTCCAAGTCTGTCTGCTCTCCGCCTCTGTCGCACTGCTGGCCTTCAGGCAAGAGGAGTGTCAGCTTCCAGGCCACTAATGGCTAGTCCTCGAGCACACAAAAGCTCAATAAACAACAACAGCTACAAATACGTAACAATAACGATAAAGAAACACTTGTGTACGTAGCTTGTCCCATCGCAGCCTGGAGCCGTGCTCCTCTTGAAGCTGTCGTCTGTGCCACCCTCTTCTCCTCGACCGCTGTCATGTCCCATTTGGAGTGGCCTGTAGCATCCTGTCAGTGGGGCTCCGAGGCCCACACACCGGAGTCAACCAGAAGGTAGAGAGGCAGGGTGTCAGTTATCGATCCCAGGTCCACCTGGACTGTAAGTTATACCCATGGAGGGATTCTCCATATTGATCAGTCATGATGTAGAAAAGCACAGTCTCTCCTGCACCACTACTGCAACCTGGGTCTTTTCATTTTTATTTAATTTTTATTGTTCTCCATTTTCCTTTGTATGGTCGTCATGGTCAGCTTGATTATTCCCAAGAAAGGTCATTCCTCATGCTATGCCGTACAGGATGTAGAAAAAGAAAGCAAACTGTCTGACATTCACCTTTTCATTCCGCTGTAGTTTTTCAGTGCTAGATTTCTTTTCTACATTTTTTTTTCGGAATGTCTGTTCAAAGAAAAGCAGTGCATACAATTCCAGTATCTGGCACGGCCGGACTGGCTTTTCCCTTTAAGAAGTGGTGCACTATTTCAGCAGTGTCAGTGTACGGGTTCACTTGGTGGTTTCTCCCATTGATCAGTCTGGTCAGGTAGCTCCATCTGTCCATGCAGTCAAAGTCTTTCACTTGGCCTCTTGCCCATAGTCATTACTTACTTAGGTCAAATGGGGGTATTGGTTGTGTTAAATATGTATGGTTTTGCAACAAGCTTAACATCCAAATCTCACTAGCCTGTGACCCAAATGAATCCAAATAATGTTTTTGGGTTTATTTTCTCCATAAAGGTGACTTTCACTGTTAAATTACATGGGTTAATGTTTCATTTTATTAGTGACAGTACTGTACCTGGAAATTGGTTGCATTTAAACTCTGAAGGTTGTTAATATTGGTTTGTTAAAGCGTGCAAATATATGCCATTGATATTTCCACTTTCATAAATGTATTGGAAGTTATTTTCTCCCTTTCCTATGAAAATCTCAGAGCACAGATACCCACACTTAAACACACACACACACACACACACACGCACACAATTCCTTCAGTATTGCAATTAGTGTTATCACAATGGAATTCACAAAGGAATAACATCCTTATTCAATATTCAGCCAAGGCTATATGTCTCACAGTTTGAGCTTGTAACAACACCATACATCTAAAGCAGAGAGTGATCTCCCAAGCTTATCTTCATAAGTCTTCTGGGAATCATCACAGACACACACACACAAACACTCCCGGAGAAGCACAAAAAGGTCATGCATTCTGTCATCCATTCCATCTTCACTAATGAGCACCTTCATCCAAGCTCTTCGTTGGTTCCATTTCAGTAAGTGCTGTCAACATAATATAGCCATGAGACAGACAATACCTTTAGCTTGGGGGAGTACCAATGAAACCCTTTCAGCTCCATCCCTCAAAGTGAGCACCTCATCGCACCATGTAAAATTAGATGGTAATTTGTACGGCATATGTGTATCTGATGTTATTTGGTTATAATAATACATTTGCGCCTTTCATGATACCCAAGGTCACCTCACAAGGTTGTTAAAATGAAAATCATCCCGTAAAAATTCAAATAAAATAATAAAAAATAAAAGTCAATCAGTCAGTCAGTCCATAAGCTTTCTCGAAGAAATAAGTTTTCCAGTCTACTTTCTGGGAATCATCACAGACACACACACAAACAAACATCTGCAGAGAAATAATGTTCTGTTAAAATTTCAGCTGCAGCCTCTATGTGTTACCGGTTCTTATGTGCACAACAGTCGGAGTGTAATTGTCACCACTGATTCAAGAGAAGAGTTACACTGTATGTCTCTTTGGTGATCAAGCTACATTAATTTATTCCACATTTCGACTCTCTGAAGCAGAATTTAATTATCAAATGACAAAAGATAACCAATTGTTGTCAGCTTTGTAAGCTTGGTATTAGTAGCAATGCTGCAAGAACTGGTTAAAAAGGTAGAATTTCTGGGATGTTGATATCTTCAAGTGAAGCGCTAACCATATTTTTTTCATCAATTTATTTGACAGAGTATTTTTCTACACCGCCAAGCAATGAATTCATTTGTCGTGATCTCACAATGGTGGTCATTCTTTGTCGCTAAATAGATCATTCATTTTTTACCTGCACAACACATTCGTGATTGATAACTTTTTTGATGACCCAATGAGCTATGACGATATTATCAGCTCTGATGTGTCACCCTAGCTTTTTCCAGATCACATCAGGCTATAGCCTGGATCTTGTTCTGGGTTTGGGCATCTTTGTAAGTTTTATGGATGCCAAAAAGCACACAGACCATGCTTGAGTAGACACAGAATGTGAACTCTATATCTGTAGTGAAGTGTAACTGCAGATTTTACAGAGCCTGACCTGAACTGTATTAAAAGCCAATGTTTTTGCCGCATTTGAATAGATATATTTTGAAGTAGAAATAATGTATTTAACTTATCTTGCTCAGTTTGATATTACATTAAATCTTAAGATATTCAAATGTTGTTTTTCGTGTGCATCATTATGACTACAACTTGCAAACTACTGCAATGTGTGTGTTCGCAAATCCAAATGTAGCTAGGCCTACATATTTCCTTTTTTTTTAGTAGCCTAGTAGTAGGATAGCCTAGCTTGTTGTGCAAGAAAGGAGGGGGCGGCATGCTCTGTAATACAGTATATAAAACAACTTGAGATCATCATCGTAATCTTAGCAGTTTATAAATGCATAGTTCCAAGAATCATCTTTACTTGAGTTAGGCCTATATCATTTGTTTATGTGTTTTTTCATTATTGTGATAGCCTATTTGTATAATGGTTATTAATAGCTTACTTGCTCAACACAGGCCTGTACCATTTTTATATTATTATTATTATTATTATTATTATTATTATTATTATTATTATTAGGGCTATTATGTATATGTAGCCTAGGCTATGTATCTATCGTCTGTCTGTCTGTCTGTCTGTCTGTCTGTCTGTCTGTCTGCCTGCCTGCCTGCCTGTCTGTCTGTCTGCCTGTCTGTCTGTCTGTCTGTCTGTCTGTCTGTCTGCCTGCCTGTCTGTCTGTCTGTCTGTCTGTCTGTCTGTCTGTCTGGCTATTATTAACAAAAAACTGTCCATTTAAACCACTGTAGGTATTGACGTCTGCGTCTGCCAAGTCACCAGCATAACCATCACGTGTGTTTGTGTCAGTTCTTAGAAGTCGTTCTACATTATCATGTGGCAAATAGAGAGTGAATTCTAGGAGCTGTGCCAAGCACACGTGTTCACGTCGACGTTTTCATAAAGATTGCGATCTCTCCCCTTTTTATATAAATATTTTAGATAAAATATGTGGGTACCTTTCTGGACTTCTATATGAGCATTCCTGGCAGTAATTTTAGTTTGCATGTGCCTTTTTAATACAGGCACCTTGGTCGCGGTCCTGAAAACGTAACTTCCGGTAGTAAGGGTCCTCAATCTTCCCGGTGTTGCACAAGTCCAGAGGGACACGGTTTCATCTCCTCTAAATTAATCACAAATACTTGTTGTTAAAACATGTATTACAAAGTCAGTGGAGTCACAGGAAGACTAACGGGAGCAACACCGGCTGCCTATGCCCCTCAGGTAGGATTGGACATTGTTTCGGTAATAAACCGAGGGTTTGGTACATCTGTTGTGACCTTCATGCCATTCGAAAGGAAGTTGCAGGGCTATGTCTAGCGAGCTTTTTAAATGAGCAAACTAGTGAAGGATAACCCTCATTAGTTAAGGCATTGTATAGGTAACATAACGTTGATCTACATGATTATTAAATAACGTTGCGAGACATCAGATTAAGGCAATGTGTTGTGATGGCGAGGGGTCACTTCATCAGCTAACCGGCTAAATCGTTAATGTTAGCATCGGTCAGATTAGCTAACGTTTCTAATCCTCGGTCTACTGACATTAATATACTGTTAACCTACATTGAGAGTTGACCACAAAGTAAACTAACGTCACCTTACAAGATTTATTTAGCATTTTGTGAAACAGTAGTCGTGGCACTAACAGTATATAACTGACTGTGATACCGTTAACATTAGCAGACAATTGCGAATGATAGGTTTACTTGGTGGGATGATAGGTAATGTGTAGTATGACTGAATTGAATTCAATAACATGGGCCTCTGCGTTTTTAATGTTACCTCAATACGACACTGGTATTGGCGTCGATTGGCTTATTACCAGACTAACTTGACGTTAACTTAACTGCAACCCGTTGCTGATGGGTTAACGTGAGTAAATATAACAGTTCGCAAAATTCGGTGTCATTTGGATGGGAGTTGGCTAACTCAGCTTAGTTTTGAAGTAGGCTGTACGGTCAACAGTTGACCTGTCCTTGGATCTCCCCTGTAACCTTAACATACCCTTTTGGTTTTGGTGCTCACGTAGTAAGCCAGCACTATATTATCGACATGGTATTCTAATTCTGATAAATAATAGCTAGTTTGGATGCTGGTTATTTCCCTCTTTCCAGGGGGGATTGCAATCTGCTCTGTTTTCCATTACATCAAAATATATTATGTCTAAGCCAAACAAAAGCAACTGTTTTGGTATCATCGCATAAGCAAGCTAATGTATTGTGTAATTACATTGAAGGGCCTCAAGGCAACGGTTCCCACAGAGCCTACCCCTATGATCTTTGGCACTCCAACCAAAGTGGTGTCAGAGGCAGGAGCGCCTGTGGAGTATCTGGGCGTCAACAAGGTTCCTGAATGGCAGAAAATGTTCCAGGTAAATCTAGCAACACTCCTGGCTGAATAAGATGTTGTAGGAACAACATGCACGTTTGAGTTTGCAATTATTCTAACAGTCCTTAGCTCAATAGAGAATAACTGAAGCCTGAAAACTGCTTAAATCAATGCAAGTCTAAATGGACTAGGATGAACAAGCATCTGTTTTGTGTCAAAATAACTATTAACCATCATTTTAGAAAAAAACACTGCAACAAATATCACTAATATATCTGTCCTTTGTCGCCCCGTGTGCTTATTTTAGTTCTCTGTCTTGTCGTGTCTTTGCAGAAGTCCGACGGCATTCCCATTCACCTGAAGCGTGGCATCATGGACAAGCTGCTGTACCGCACCACCATGGGGCTGACGATAGGCGGGACCCTCTACTGTCTGATGGCCCTGTACATCGCTGCTCAACCCAGGAAACCCTAGAGAAACCCCTGCCAACCACCCCCAGCGCCCCTCCCCCAGAACTCAGCCTTTTTATCCCCATATGCCTCCTCCCACGATCCATCTCCTACAAAGAGGAGTGCTTTGGACAGTGTTGATTACTGCTTCTATAACATTCAAAAGTAAATACATCAGTCACACTGCTAATCCCAATCTGATTTGATGACTACATCATTATCTGCAATTGTATTATATCCTGTTATTTATACTTGGTTATGTAATTCGAGGGACCCTACATTTCTGTTAGAGCAGGTCCCCATGTAAGCGGTGTGGATACCTGGTGAGAACAATGCACTTGAGCAGTTATTCAGATTCAGGTCATCTGTTTCATGAATGTTTTTTGAGGTTGGAGTAAGTAAGCATGTACACTATTCACAAAAAGTCAGGGATATTTGGCTTTCAGGTGAAATGGACCAGAACCTGAATGGACCCAAGTCAGTACCTAGTATTTTCTGTATAGAAACATGAAATTTCACTTGAATGCCAGATACCCTTACCTTTTTGTGAATAGTGTATGTGCATGCGAACTGGCATACTGTGCCCAGTCTTAACCAAGTTTGTCCCATTTGGGGTTGTAGGTTCATGGAGGTTAAGCACCTGTTTGTGTCATGGTCTTTGAGAGGAAGGCTTCTTCTTCCCATTATAGAAATGACTTCAACAGCGGTTGAAATATAACGATGGAGTGGTGTGGTATAACTCGAGTGGAGGGTACACATAACACATGGCCCCGTCAGTAATCAGACACCACCTGCAGCCAGTGCATTAGCTGCTGACTCTTATGGCACAGGAACAACATGTGACCGGGATGCTAATGGCTTGTTCAATGATATACATGCCCATTCCATTGCAGGATATCCTGAAATAATAAATATATTTTATTTCGAAAAAATGAGAGTGAATTCCTGCTAATCTTTGTGCCTCTGTCAGTTTCCTTACCACGGAAAGAAATTACTGCTTTAAACTTTGTATGAATGTATTTTTTCTGTTTATTTCCCAGATCTATGGTCGGGGTCAAAGTGTGCCGACATGAACCTTTCTTGTGTTTCCCAGTCTGAATCTTATAACTAGGCTGGTTTCAAGAGCATGTTTCATGCCTATTCTTTGAACACCTCTCTCCTCAGTGCCCTGTCTGACCCCTGTTAGAGTCAGACTGCAAACACTGGCAGGCATCCAGACACACACTGCCACCTCCGACATGCCTTGTCCTCTTGTCTGACCTGAGGGCAATGTGCAAGCCACTGCATTTAATGTTTCGAGGCCAGCATGCCTTCTCAATGCTGCTGTTAGGAATGGGTTATACTTTGGCCGGGTTATACCTTGAGACTGTTTTTTTTTTTTTTTATCTCTTTGCTGGACCTGTTTCGCTGGAGTGTTCTTGTGAGTCAACATAGCAAGAACCTCTGATAGGTTGGACCCTTTTTGGATCACTTGGGAAACTAGATAACCTTTGCTACTAGAGAGATTGCAGTCAGCAACAGAGCTCTGACTCGTAGGGTTTGATTAACAGCTGTGATGGTCCGCTATTTTCACAGCACAGTGAACATTCTGGAGATGATGTGTTGCGTAAAAACAAGACTGAGGTGCCAAGATTTTGTCATCTGTAGTACCACTAGCCAGTTAGGGAAAATATATACTGTCTATTAATAGTTTAATTTTATTTCTTTTTAGAAAGTTGTTATATATTAGAAAGTTTGATATCCTGTCTGGTCATTACAGTGTGCTATAATACAATTACCAGGCTTATCACTATTGGTTACACGGCCTTCATAAAAGCATTCCAAGCTCATCAGATCATCCTATTCAATTATTGTCATGAAAAAATCTCACTAGAGACCCTAACAGGGAAGTGGCCTGGCTACGGGAGAGGGAGTGAAGGAGGCAATTAGTATTATATTGCCTGACAATTTCTGGGTCTGGATCAGAATACGTTGTAGAAACTAGAGGGAAAATATACTCTATTTGCACAGGACGGCTGGCAGAAACTACAGTTAACTTGATGCCAAACAAAATATAGACATTTATTAAAATCAATGGGCTGTTATAAAGGCACAATATTGTTTTTAAAAAGTGTTATAAATACAGTATGACTGACTGGTGATGGGGGGGGGGGGGCTGTACAAGCAGAAGCAATAACATGGCTTTAGTTGGTGAGGCATCAGAAGAAGTCGGTGCTTCCAACTGAAACCATTCAGTGGGTTTCTTGCTGGAAAAACATAAGGCTGAACAAATTAATAACAGGAAGAAAAGTATTACAATCAGTGCATCTTCAAAGAAAAATGTATGAAATAAAATTGTTTTGAAGAACACGCTGAAAGAAAAACAATAATGAGAATGTTTGACTGCAGAGTCTGTAGCAGTTGAAAACAGGGTATTTCAAAAGAGAAATTCATTTGTTTATTCTTGTGCTTTTTGTAGCCATTGATCCCTTCTTCTTACAACAGTTGTCAATGGTCAACAAGCATTGCCTGAAAAAAAAAAAGATGTTAAAGCCACATTGATTGATTCCAGTAAAACAATCTTGTGCAGATCACAAACAATCCAAACAGTTGGTGCCTTGCATGGCAGCCTCCGCCATCGGTGTGTGAGTGTGTGTATAAATGGGCTAATGTGAGGCATTACTTTGAAAAGTGCTCAGAGAAGTGGAGAAAACACTATATGAATGTAGTCCATTTACCATTACAGTTACTAGACCATCAAGATTCCTGCTGAGAACAACTAAAACATGCACACATATAGTGGCACCTGTCCATTACACCTACAGTACAGTGCAACCAGAAAGTTTTTCACATTTTGTTATGTTTTCAGACTTATCTTAAAGTGCATTCAATCCATTTGTTTTATTCGTCAATAATGGCCAATTAATTAATTTAGGCACAGGTGGATTCTTAATTAAGTTATAGAAGCATGTTAAAGACCATTGATAGAAGTATGCACCAGAGCTCATTGGAAGTGCAGGGTCTGAATGCTTATGTAGAACATTTCAGTCTTTTATTATGTTTTTTTATATACATTTTCAAAACACTCCAAACACCTGCTTTTTTGTAGAGTGCTGGAGTATTGTGTGTAGATTGATGAGAAAAACAAATGAGTTTAATCCATTTTAAGATGAGTGAAACATAACAAAATGTGGAAGGGTCAGAAAACTTTATGTTGCACTGTACATCTATAGGCATAACATACATACCTATAACAACCTCTCATCTTCTGGGGAGGAGAGTTATTTCACCAATATTTGTGCATGCCTGGTACCTGAATTGTTTACCTCTGTGACAATGGGTCTGAATGAAATAGATAAATTCAGTGATTCATGTAAAGCCTGGAAGAACTCGTTTAAAATGCACTTCAGTATTCACCACATTTTTATTGTGAGTGTTTTTATTTACATTTTTTTGGGCCATCACAGGATGTTTATTTCTGTTGTGGCAAGATATTAATCATATTTGAGTTTATTAATAATAACAAGCTTTATTTGTATAGCACCTTTCATACACAGAATGCAACTCAAAGTGCTTTACATTTGGAACATATTACACAATATATTGCAATAGCCTGCCCAAGTACAGTGGTTTGAGTGCTCTGTTGAATTGAAATGTGCTTTACAAATGCAATCCATCTATCATTTTACCATCTACCTAATATTGCGATGGGCTGGAATAGTGTATGGCCTAGTCAGAACAATTGTATTTCCCTTTTTCAGAGCCTGAACGATTGCATATTAATGCTGGAGTCTAATGGATCAAACAGTGTATTGGATGAGAATTGTAGACTGCCCCTTGAAGTAAGTAAATGGTTAAGATGCTACAGGGTGATGAGTGAGGTCCATTTCTCTGCTTGCTCACAGGGGATGTGCAAGGGGTGGGGATGGGCTAGGGGTGGGGATGGGCTAGGTGGACATTTGCTGCGGTTGCCACACTGAGTGATAGAGGCGTGCTGGTTAATCTAACAGCCAAAGCCTTTCTGATGGAGCCATCAGCAGAACTATTTATCTTCACAGGGAAGCATGGCGTGCCCCCGCCCCCTCCTCTCTCCCTTTATCCTCCTCTCTACCTCTCTCCTCCTCTATCTCTCCCTCTCTCATTTTCTCTCCCTCTCTCCTCCTCCCGTCCCTCTCTTCTCTAACTCTAGCTCTTTCCTTCGCGGTGGGAAAGCGGGCCAGATCAGTGGCTATGATTGTGCCTGTTATTCATGATCTTGCACAGTCTCTACACATCTTATCCCAGGCCCACCACATGGTCCATTACATATAATTGCCTGCTACATTACTAGAAGTGCTTATGAAAAAAAAAAAAAAATCAGGAAATGTCACACACACACACACACACACACACACACACACACACACACACACACACACACACACACACACACACACACACACACACATTTAGTGCAAATGTATTATATTTGTCCTAAGGGAGGCTGTGATTGTTGATGTGATTTCCCGTTTTTGTATGCATGGGTATATACATCAGTTTGCTTTCCTGTAAATTAGTTATCCTAGGATTTCTTCCTTGTTATGTTGTAGCTATTACGTAACATATATTCCTCCAGGTGTCTTAAATCTCTTTTGAAAAGGCCTCAGGAACTACCGTACCTCCAGCACCCTGCCTGTTCACATGGCAACTGGATAAGCGGGAAGACCTTTCTGCCATGACAATTGATTATGAGAGCCTATTACAGCAACAACAATCACCAAGACTGGAGAAGTTAGAGACAGCCAGGCACCAAACTGTGTTTTGCTCCACAAGGACACCCCCTCCAGAGACAATGGGAGAACAGGCGAAAGGGCTGGGAGTTTCGCTTGAATGGTGTCGATCAGAGACTTTCACACAAAACAAGTGTCTTCACACAAAACAAGAGTCATCTTTGCTGTCGTTCACTGGCAATCGCCCCATCAACACCAAGTGCGAGACCGACATGTTGTCTCCTCTGCTGGTCAAGTCCAGTGGCAGGCTATCAGGGACCTCCAAATGACCAACACCGATTACTGGCAACCAAGTGGAGATATGAATCAGGAATGTAGCCAGAATTTGACACCTGATTCATATCCTTTGTTTCAGCTGTGCTGCCTCCCACTTACATCTCACAGAGAGATGACATTAACAAAGCCTTAAAAAGAAAGCACTCTATGGGGGCCTCTCATTCGTCTCTTATACATCCTCCCTTCCTTTCTCGGTCCTCGTCCTCACTGATCTACTGTATATAAAGAATGATGGGGCGACATCAATGGGATATCCAGTGTTAGTTAGTTATGGGAACGAGCCAGGAGGACCGAGCATCGAGGATCGAGGATCGAGGATCGAGGAGAGATGTTGTGAGGCACTCCATATGTTTCTTTCTTAGAGTTTGTTTCCTGTTATGTGCCTGTATCTTTACTTTCCATGTGTTTTCTGTGTCCTTATGTATAAGCTGGTATATCTTTACTTTCCATTCTCTCTCCTTATATCTTGCCAGGCAGCAGGAGGAGACAACTCATTCCTGGGGAACAGCACAAGGCTGTAGTCCAGCATGTTTTTCCTACTCAGTACACTCTGTCAAACTCTGCCATAGCATGGCGACAGGATGTTCCACTTGCTTGCAGCGTGCTTGACTCTCTATGCAGACAGAAGGGATTTGAATTAGAAATGATGCACTGTGGACCACAGGGGCTTTCCCAGTTCTGTATGCGGTCCATCATTTGTCCAAAGCCTGAACAATTATTTTATTTGCCATAGGCAAGTGGTGAGGTAAGACAGTGTAATAGGACGCATTATTGATTTTAGATACAAGGTCACCTATCAAATATTCAGAGATTATATCAAGGGATGGAACAGATACCATCCAAGCTTTGTTTTTGTCTTAATCGTTAGGAAATAATGGGTTTAATTTGGAAGTATTCACAAGATGAATTGCCCAGATCACATACCCATCAGCAAGCTGTGGTGAATGGAAACTGTTCAAGGAAGAGGTACTTTCAGATAAATAGCATTGTTACTGCAATGCCTCTTGATTTATTTCAGCAAAAGTTATGTAGCTGCGGAAAACTCCTGAGAGAGAAAATTCTATCACTCATCTCGACCTAGTAATCCAGTGAAATGGTCTGGATTTGGAAAACTCGACAGCCATGTCCTTAATTCCTTAACCGGCAATGGAACATTCTAGCAGTATCCCTTCCGTGATATGCCATCATGTCATGGTTATATCAGTCTTTGGAGAGAAGTGCCACTGAAGAGTCAGTATCTGCATTAGTGCGTCAACGGCTGTGCGAGTGGGAGAGACTATGGAGAGGCATCTCACTTGTTATGTTAATGAACAGTGTTCCCAGTGCCAATCACCCTGCAGCCCTCCTCTCTTTGTTCATCGTATGCTGTTTCTGAGTCATGCCCTTCTCGTGATGGAGGACTCTCAAGACAAGGACCTCCGTTCATCTCTTCTCTTCATCCGCCCCTCCATCTCTACCTCCTTTCACTCTTGTAATTGGGTGCTGTTTTGTCTTTATATGGAGAGTGTTCCATGCTGTCCTCAACACAGTGATGATTGAAACCAACCAGATCTGTTGCCCAAAACAGTAATCTGGACTTCCGTGGATGCATTTGTGTGGAGTTTCTATGCATGTGATACTCAATACTCAAGAGTCAATATCAAAGCATTTTTAGTATTTGATAGACCAAGGACAGTGTGCCGTATTTTACAGCAAGTCTTCAGTACAAGCATCACACCAAATACACATACTGCCAGTCAGACCAATCTGCTGAATTGCTGAAGCAAAGCAGGTGTGGGCTGAGTAAGTACTTGGATGGAAGCAATGGCTGCTGCCGTCCATCACAGGTGGGTGGTTAGCGAGGCTCTCCCTACACTGTAAAGTGCTTTGGGTGCCATAAAGATTGCTATATAAATGCAATGTGTTGTTGTTGTTGTCATATGGAGTAGTGGAATTCTGTTAAGATTCAGTTGACCTGAAATGATGTCAACACGTCTGTAAGCAATGAGATCACCACTGTTTCTATCCACTAATAGTAATCATGTATTGCGTATTTCCCCCTTTTTTCTTATTGCAGGCCTAGAGGCCTCATTGCTGCAGATGTAAAAGCAGAGGGGGATGTCTGCACATGACATGAATCACAGATTGACCTCATTTCCATGTCTCACAGTCTAGTTCTCCTGACATGAGAACGAAAACATTTTAAGACTCTCTAAGGCGAAAGGAAAGAAAAAAGTTTTGGATAGTGCTCTTTCATCAGGCCGACTGCCTTCAGGTGAGTATTGCATCATTATAATGAAACAGAAAAAGTGCTGTGTGTAATACCACTAAACTAGAGACAACTGGTAAAGCTTGAATTACGTGTCAAATATATTTTTGCAAAGTCCATTTTAACCAATTAATTCAATGGAAAAATCAAAGTCAAACAAACACACTTAGACAAAAAAAAAGCAAGAACATTTTTTTAATTGTCATCCTTTTTTTCACTCTTTTTCACACATATATCTTGTAACCCTTGGTTACAACGTGAGGAGATTCCCTGAGTTTGGAAGCTCCTGAGCTACATTGCCTAGGGGTTGTTTACCTAAGAGCACCCCACAACATAGAACAAAACAAATAGAAAGATGTGAACCGTTAAACCTAATATCCTACACCTTGTCCCTATGTGATATGATGTGATTACATGGAGGTAGACCATACTGTGTGTGGATAAGTTGGTTTGTCAGACGCGATAACTCAAAATCCCCATGTTATTTGGAAAATCACATAGACCCGATCGCCTTACAGCGCCCTCCACAATTATTGGCACCCCTGGTTAAGATGTGTTCTTTAGCTTCTAATAAATTCATTTTTTTTCCAAATAATATAGGACCACAATGAAAAAAAGCGTAAAATCCAACCTTTAATACAAGTGCATTTATGTAGAAGGAAAAAAATCCCACATTAAGAAATAATTATTCTTCATAAAATCACCTGTTCCACAATTATTGGCACCCCTAACAATTCCTAGGAAATAAATGTAATTAAAGTATTTTTGTCATTTCTGTCATTTCTACAGTAGTTTACAAAGTCAATCAGAGTATGTAGGAACATTTAATTAGTAATTCTTAACATCCTGTTTCCCTGGGCTATCAATATGACGTGACACAGAGGCCATTTCTCTTCAACATGGGAAAGACAAAGGAACACACTGTTCAAGTAAGGCAGATGTGTGTCGACCTTCACAAGTAAGGCAATGGCTATAAGAAAATAGCCACTCGCACACCTGCCCATATCTATGGTCAGAGGAATCGTTAAGAAGTTTAAAACAACTGGAACAGTAGTAAACAAGCCTGGAAGAGGACGCAAGTTTATTTTGCCACCACGCACAGTGAGGAGGATGGTAAGACAAATAAAAAAATCTCCAAAACTCACTGTTATAGAATTGCATCAAATGGTTGCATCTTGGGGTCACAAAGTCTCCAAAACAAACATCAGGCGCTATCTACATGCCAACAAGTTGTTTGGGAGGCATGCAGGGAAAAAAACCTTTCTCACTCAAAATCATAAGCACAAACGTCTGGAGCGGTACTGGGCCTTCAACTGGGACTGTGTGCTTTGGTCAGATGAGACAAAGTTAGAACTTTTTGGCAACAAACACTCTAAGTGGGCCTGCGTATCAAAAAGATGAGTATGCAGAACAGCACCTCATGCCCACTGTGAAGTATGGGGGAGGATCGGTGATGCTGTGGGCCTGTTTCTCTTCCAAAGGGCTTGGGAACCTTGTTAGGGTGCATGGCATCATGAATGCTTTGAAATACCAGGACATTTTAAATCAAAATCTGGTGGCCTCTGCCCGAAAGCTGAAGATGGATCGTCACTGGGTCTTTCAGCAAGATAATGACCCTAAACATATGGCCAAGTCTACACAGAAATGGTTCACCAGACACCGTATCAAGCTCCTACCACGGCCATCTCAGTTCCCAGACCTCAACCCCATTGAAAACCTGTGGGGTGAGTTGAAGAGGAGAGTGCAGAGGAGAGAACCCAGGTCGTTGGCTGATTTGGAGATTTTGTGCAAAGAGGAATGGTCGAAGATCCCTCTTTCTGTTTTCTCTAATCTTGTGAAACATTATCAGACAAGATTAGGTGCTGTTTTATTAGTAAAAGGGGGTTGTACAAAGCATTAACATCAGGGGTGCCAATAATTGTGGCACACATGATTTGATGTAAAATAATTATTTCTTAATGTGGGATTTTGTTCCTTCTAAATAAATGCACTTGTATTAAAGGTTGGATTTTACGCTTTTTTTCATTGTGGTCCTATACTATTTGGAAAAAAAAATAATTTATTAGAAGCTAAAGAACACATCTTAACCAGGGGTGCCAATAATTGTGGAGGGCGCTGTATATGGTCAAAGATGGAAACTTTGGATCCTTTTTGCAGAACTTTAAGTCCATAGTCAGAAGTAACATCAGTGAAGCCCCACCTGATATCCAGGCCTCTTCATACCAAGTGACAACCTATCTTAACATCTTATCACTTGTGGACTGACACTAGCAACACAAAAGAGCTAAATAGTTAACAAAATGTCAAACGTTTGCTGTGGGTCTGAAGCACACTGACACACTGATCATAGCACAAATCTCTTATGGAGACAGAGAGAGAGGATTTCATTTGTAGTTCATTCTCTCTGTGGACATGCCAGCAAATTAATCATAAAATAATTGTCACTCGTAAGTGTCCGAGCTTTAAATAAGGTTGTGTACAAACACAGACAGTGTCTAGAGATTCACAACATAGGAAGCCATCAGAAATAACCGTGTTCACTGTTTCCTCATCAGTACGATCTCTTCGGTGAAATTGAAATTGTGGCTGTGAGTGCATGCAAATGTGTAGTCAGAATTCTGTCTATTATTTGGTGTGATAGTGTTGGAGAGTATCAATGTGAGTGTGTGTGTGTGTGTGTGTGTGTGTGTGTGTGTGTGTGTGTGTGAGAGAGAGAAAGTTGGCACCAATGTGTGTGTGGTCTAATTGAGTGCTGTATGTGTATGTCAGCTCTCTCTCTCTCTGTGTGTGTGTGTGTGTGTGTGTGTGTGTGTGTGTGTGTGTGTGTGTGTGCATGCTGCATGCTCTCCATTTGAGGGTGAAATCCCAGTGCTCTATAATTCAGCTCAGTCTTACTTTGTGCCAGAGCCTCATTTAAATTGCAAGGAAGCGAGCAGGCAAGCAAGCAGTCGCCAAAGCCCAAAGCTCTGATGGCTTTTCCAGACAGGGAGACGTTGAATCCCCCTGGCCTCTGCCTCAGCCCTCCTTCCTTCCTCCTCCTCTTCTCTCCTCCTCTCTCCTCCCTCTCTTCTCTCTCTCCTCCTCCTTGTGTGCTCCACATACCAACACGGGTTGGCTTCCTCTTCAAAGATATAGAAGTAAAAGCAGACTCTTTCCTTCCTCACCATTAAACCTCAGTCACCTCACCCACCCACCCACCTTCCTCCTTCTCCTCTTCCTCACCCCAGAGTTCCCCTGGGAAGGAGAGAGACAGAGCTACTGAGAGTGAGGTTGGGAGGTGGGAGAGATGGAAAAAAACATGTAGGCTTACTTGGCCCTAATTTTCTGGTGCTTTTATTTCACCCAGTGAGAATAAATGGGGAAAGCCCATGCTAACTGACACAAAGCATAGTGTAATTAAGGTAATGACTGTGGTACGGTAATTTTGTTATCAGCCGAATGATTTGACCAGACCTTTATTCACACACACACACTCACACACACACACACACACACACACACACACACACACACACCTCAGTAATTGTTCTGTAGTGGGAAAAGCAAATTTCCTGATGTGAAATGATGATATCATTAAGAAGCGGAAAAGGTGTTGGTTTGAAGGAAGTCATTTGGAACTCCCAATGCTGTGTGTGGACAAGCCCCAGTATTGGGGTGTGTTGTGGGCAGACAATCCATGGTTGCGCTCAGAATTGGTCAAGTTGACTTAGCATTCAGTCATACTGTTGCCAGCTGTTTTGTGTAATGAAATAAGATACTTCAGTGTGAGGAAAAGAAAGAGCGACATAGACATATACAAGACTCTATTGACACATTTTGCAATCACCATTAACATCAATGAAGTCTATTGAAATCTATTGAAACACATTTGGAGAGGGTGGAATTAAGCAAGAATGGAAGGAAGAAGCTTGACAAAAAAGTTGATGTATGGCTGACGTATGAAACTTCTGATCAATTGTGTTAGGTTACATAACAGTGCATCACATTACGATGTTATGACCAAACACTGCTGTGGTTCCTCTGTGATAGTCAGTACTGTAAGCTTTGGATCTAGAACATGGCATGACAACAGTGGCTGTTCTCTGGCAACTCCATCCAAGGTGTGTGTGGGCTGGGATATGGTATGTTGCTGCTGACTGGGTAGGCGTCACACTGAGGGTGCATTGGTGAGGTTGTAAGTTCTATCCGTGTCTCTCTGCGATGAACAGTTTGTCAACACAGTGATCATAGAAGATGAAAGTAGGGGCGGCTCTACTAAATTAAAAGCTAAAGATAAAAGTGTGTATTTAGATAGGATTGAAAGTAGGGGGCTAGCCTGATAAAGGAACAGCAGGCTATTTTACAGTTTTGGATTTTTGGGACAGTCAGTATACAGAGGGTCAGAGTGCTCTTGCTGAGGTATAGGCCTACTTGTGAAAGACAGATGGGACATGAACTTTCAAAGATGGGTAACACTTTATATTAGCACACACATATTCACCAGTAATTAGCTGCTTACTAACATGTATATTAGTAGCATACTAGCCATTTGTTAGTCATTATAAGTCACTAATTAATACCTTATTCAGCAAGACCTTATTCTACCCTTACTAGACCCTTAATTAAGAATTTCCCCTATGTAAGCTCCTAATTACCCCTTATTCATAGTTATGAAATAAGTTGTTGCATATGAATTATGACTTAAATATACATGGCTCAGTATGGGGCTTGTAAGGTGGTAGTACAACAAGAACAGTTATTCACCCCTAATAATACTTATCAAAGATGGTCTATTCAAACTGAACTAGACACTAAACCACATGTGCTAATAGTGTACAAACAACTAATAATTATGTCTTTGTAATGCCAAATATGTTCCCTATTCTAAAGTTGGATCTTTGTTCACTATTAATTCACAAATAATTTGGCACTATTAACCTCCATGTATGTATACTGCCTCATACTAAAGGAGAAATCTGGTGTGATTAAATCCTTAGCTCTGCTGTTTGAGGTCAGTAGGGAAGAATAAGATGCTGTCCGTAAGGAAAAGAACAGAGAATTTGATACAACATACAGTAGACCAAATAGCAAACCCACAACTTATTCACACCGGAAGTCTTATTTATGTGACCCTTCACACTTAAAAAAATAGTTTTGAGTTTGAGACTTTTGAGTACTCAGGAGCCAAGAAAGTTAGCATACAAATATATCCAGGTTCGCCTTTCTCGCTATCTCGTATTCATTATATATTTTGTATTTGTGCTAACTTAGCTGTCTGCTTCTAGTGTAGCCTACTATGTGCTGTAATACAGTTAATAAGTGTGAATAGGAGGCAACTTTAGTTTAGGGAACACATGGGGGTTAATAAGTGCCAAATGAATTGTGAATTAAATGTGAACAAAGACACAACTTTAGAATAGGGAACATATTTGGCATTACAAAGACTTAATTATTAGTTATTTGTACACTATTAGCACTGGTGGTTTAGTGTCTAGTTCCATTTGAATAGACCATCTTTGATAAGTACTATTCGGTGCGAATAACTGTTCTTGTGGTACTACCACCTTACAAGCCCCATACTGAGCCATGCATATTTAGGTCATAATTCATATGCAGCAACTTATTTAATAACTATGAATAAGGGGTAATTAGGAGCTTACATAGGGGAAATTCTTAATTAAGGGTCTAGTAAGGGTAGAATAAGGTCTTGCTGAATAAGGTATTAATTAGTGACTTATAATGACTAACAAATGGCTAGTATGCTACTAATATACATGTTAGTAAGCAGCTAATTACTGGTGAATATGTGTGTGCTAATATGAAGTGTTACCCAAAGATGCATGTGTTAACAGATCTTAAACTTGATCTTATAATGTGCTGGGAGGCAGTACGGGGAAGCTAGAATGGAGGAGACATGTTCACACTTCTGGGTACCACTTAAAAGATGAGCTGGACTAACTGGACACATGCAAGAGAGGCTATAGGCTAACTCCAACAAGTGAGTTAAACAGTAATAGCCTCTGTGCAGTGGATACATGGATTACCATGGAAAGGTTTGACTTTAGATGCAAGCTTCAATTGAAAAGAATTAGATTGAGTGTGAATCTGTTTGTCAGAGGTTAGATCCCACATCACCAAGGTCTTTATACAGGTCTTGACACAAGGACTCTAGGAGCATACAAAGATGTAAAACATCCTTAAATGGAAGTAGTTATCTTCGTAGAAAAATCCAACTGTGAAGGGGAGTAAATTTATTCTAAGGGGTTTCAAGAGGATGTGTGGAGTTGGGGGGCGGGGGGGTAGTGGGGTTGGAGTGTATGTGGGTTCAGAATGAACATGAGAAGGAAAAGAGATCAAATACGGAAAGAAATCAAAAGAACGAAACCTTGAGCCTTGTCAGCTTGAATAGACCTATCTGTGTGTGGTTTGTAGCTCCTGATAGCCTCTGTGCTAGTGAGAGCTTAAGCCAGGAGTGAGTCAGAGAAAGAGAGTATCCATTATGGGGAGAGAGTGAGAGAGAGAGAGAGAGAGAGAGAGAGAGAGAGAGAGAGAGAGCTGGGAGATATAAATAGTAGGAGAGCCCGTCTGTGTGCCGCTACGTCCGTCTGTTGGGCTAACAGCAGACGACTGTGGGCTGCTGCAGCAACCTCAGCTGCTGGAGGCAAGGACTTCCTCTCCTCCTCCACTCTGATCCCTCTGTTCTTCACAGCTCCATCACTCAAACAGAGTCCTTCACTCTCTTTTTTTGTGTGTGCTCTTTCCTTCATTCATTTGTCCCTGTAAGTATGGGCCTCTTTGCTCTCATCATCGGTCTATTCCTGCTCCAACGTGTCCCTTGCGCTCTTCATCTTTCTAATCAGTCCACAGACTCCCTCCTCTCTGACTAGAAACAGCATTTGTGTGTTTGCGTGCTCAGTTTACTCTTTGCCTTCTCCCCATGGTGGATTGCACAAATGGGCGCCACGCGCACACACACACACACACACACACACACACACACACACACACACACACACACACACACACACACACACACACGCACACGCACACACTGTCTGTGGCATATGAAAGGAGGATTAGTAAGAAAAGCCTCATTAATTATCTGTAATCGTGTCATTAATACTGAGATGAAATCTCATTTTCTCTCAGAGAATGAAGCTGTTGTCAGGAGGCGCTGCATCTCCCATGAGGATCAACACAGCTTTACATATATATGGCATGAATATTGATCAGTCAATAGCCTCCGGCACGTGGTGTGTGTGTGTGCGTGTGTGTGTGTGTGTGTGTGTGTGTGTGTGTGTGTGTGTGTATCTCTGTGTCTGTTTGTATCTGTGCATGTTTGAAGGAATGATTGAAGGAATTTTGAAGGAATCAACAAAGGCAGTTCATGTCAAGTCAAATCAAAAGTGGGCTATATTCCACCAAGGGAAATTGGATTGCAGCTAGGTGTTAAAAGCCCATTCAAAAAATACCATCATAAATAGACCATTTTAAGGCGAATACACAACAGATCAGACAACAACACAGTGCTTAATGAAGAGATAAAGACAAGCCAATTGTGCAAGAAAAAATAGCATTAGTGAAATCATTAGAGAGAGAGAGAGAGAGAGAGAGAGAGAGAGAGAGAGGCTGGTAGAAAAGTTGATGTGAGGTTAGAAAAGAATGAACAAATGTCCTCAACTAAAAAAAAACGTACTGACCATACACACAATTTCACGTAAACATAGCCCACTCATACACACATACAACGTTATATACAGTCAGTGGCAAAGTAGGGCAGACATAAATGTATACATACATACATACATGCACGAACACACACGCACACACCCACACACAAGTCTAAAAAACATATCTGGAGAGAGAGAGAGAGAGAGAGAGATGAATAGACTAATGGAGTTTTAGTGGGCCAACTGGATCAATCTGGGAAGCTGAGCATGTTCTCTGAAGTGACATTTCTGGGCTACGAAATCCCTCGGTAATGTCCGTGTGTGTGTGTGTGTGTGTGTGTGTGTGTGTGTGTGTGTGTGTGTGTGTGTTGTGTGTTGCGCGTTGCCAGGGATCAAGAAGACTAGGTGTTCTCCCTGATCTGACGTTCTATATTCTATGAGTTCCTGTTCCTGTGTTTGATGGTGCGCTCCCCCGCCACACTCCGTAACTCTCTCATCCTAGCCCTAGCCCCCCCCCCCCCCACACACACACACACACACAAACATTCACATCCAAACCAAAAACTACAATGTCAGATTATGCCAGTAAAACCAGCAATGAAACTTGAAACAATGCTATAAGTACAGTAATGAAGGCAACTGAAAGTGTTGAAGCCTTTGTGTCTTCATACTTGTGTTTCTATTGAGTTAAGAACTATACATCCATTCCATACAGCTGTACAATTCCCAATGCACAGCAATGAGCACATTCACCATGTGCTCCACATATACATATATGTTGTTTGCATTGCACTGGATACCAGCATGGCCTTAGAATCAATTTAAAGCAAAAATAACACAAACTTTTTGCCGTTTCTGTTTTTTAAAATATCATCAGTGCAGTGGCTGATGCCATATTTAGGCCACTTCCCTTTCAGTGTAAGCCACTGCACTGATGATATTTGTGATAAAAAGAAACTGCAAAAAGTTTGCCAAGGCAGAGCATGAGAGCAGAGGGCTTACACTGAAAGGGAAGTGGCCTAAACATGGCCCTCTGCTCTCATGCTTTCGTCCCTGTGGCCCTTTGTAATTGTACACGGTAGCCCAGCCAGGAAGGACCACTGGGTCTGCTCCTGAGTGTCCTACTGTAGCTTCCTTCTGCCACTTAAGAGGCTCTGCCTTGGCAACTAGAGGTCATGACCTCTCTTACATGAGGTCACTGACCCCCATCTCTCTCCCTTCCTGTGCTCTGCTCTTAGAGCTCTGCAGCTAAATGGGTTTGATGGGAGAGTAAATAGGATGGAATAGTTGTGCTTGTGTGATTAGGATTGTGTTTGGTGTGTGTTTGGTGTGTGTTTTGTGTGTGTGTGTGTGTGTATGTGTGTGTTTGGTATGTGTGTGTGTGTTTGTGTTTGAGAGAGAGAGAGAGAGAGAGAGAGAGAGAGAGAGAGAGAGAGAGAGAGAGAGAGAGAGAGAGAGAGAGAGAGAGAGAGAGAAAGAGGCTTTTACTGTACTTGTTCTCTGCAACCAATTTCTTCCAGTAGAATGAGAAAAAGAATGGGGGGGGGGGGGGTGAATAGAAAAAAAGAATATATGCGGGATGCATGAAGACCATCTCTTTTTATTGCAAATGGTATTTGGAGCCCTGTTTTGACAATAACACTCATGGTCTATTGCATATGGCTTAAGTGCACTCAGGGTGTGTCCACTTTTGACATTTTGACAGAAAAATAAATGATCAGACTCAGACACATGGTTTGAGGGTTTGTTTTGGGGCATCACATCCTGCTTAAACAAATGAGAGTGCCATGTCCCATTGTTAGGGCATTGGTATTATGATGACAAGTGATCATATCTTTGCAGAAGGAATCTGCTTGCTCGTGTGACCATCTATGCAACAGTACGTGTGTGTGTGACAAGCAGAGGACATGTACGCCATGTACGCCTGTACTAGCCTTGGCATTTAACCCATAGACAACAAAACAACAAGTCTTAAGACTTACAGGGGAGCTACACCAGACGCGTAACTGAAGCGTTCCGTTCGCGACGCGTAAAATCCATTTTAGAAGATGGGTCTATTTTTTTCGAATGTACGCGCCACTGTTGCGTCTGGTGTAGCTACTTCCATTGACTACAGTGATAATTAACTGCTGCAACATACGCGTCGCGAACGGAACGCTTCAGTTACGCGTCTGGTGTAGCTCCCCTGTTATATTTAGTCATTTACTTTCACAGTACTGACTGACAAGGGACTTACCCCAACAACATTATAAATGAGTGAATAAAAATCAGTGAAGAGCACTGGCACAGTCTTTGCATGGCAATGCCAGGAAATCGTTGCTAGGGTCTCGCCACTCGCACATAACAAGCTAGACTTATGGACAGTGCACTCAGTAAATAATGCACCTTTCACTTTAAGCAAGGTTTTTCTTGGTCAGTGGTGTTATCATTTTCAGTGGTGTCAAAATAGCAATGTGTGAAAAATGCACTTGAACACGGCTCAATTCACTGACACGCCCGTTCAATGACATGCTCGTGGGTGCAGACGTTTATTTGCTATTTAGACTATGAGAGCCTGTCAGAATAATGATAACTGTGTTGGACACAAACTAACAAAGAAAGCTGTCGCGCCTATCACAGTTATTCTTGCGAAAACTTTGAGTTATAAATTGGTCTGTAAAGACCCATGTAACTCATACTGTATGTAACCCATATATAACTCCAAGAAGATGAACAAACACACTTGAAATAAGGCAAAGATGTAAGCCATTCTTATTCAACCTCAATATGTGTTACACAATGTTCGAAAGTCCTCCTTGACTGTTTTCCACTTGAATGAATTTTTGGTGTGTCGTCATCGAACAAGGACTGCGAGTTTTAACAGTCATTAAAACCCACTCTGTAGCGCACGCTAAAAGCCGGCCTATTGGATTCCGCTGCTGGCGCACTCACCTTGTCACCCTTGTAATGCCCGCCAGTGCCCTGGGCTCCCTCCGGGCGCTAATGATGCTGACCTGCGCCCCGTCATATGGCACGTTCACCCCATGCCGTACCACTGGCCTGAGTGGTCACCGCATGGTGTCCCATTGGCTGGCTCGGTCACTGCGCGGACTCCCGTGATCCTATTGGGCCCGTGCCCTGGCCGTGCCGGGTCCCACAGGTCTCCCGCTGGCAGATCCATCATGTCCGCGGAGCGCTCACTCCAGCGCTGGGGTGACCGGCAGGGTCAGCAATATCACATGGATGGTTCCTCTGGGAGAAAATAGAAAATACACACACACACGCACACACAAACACACACACGCACAGTGCATCATACACATGCAGGCACCTTTTGATCCTATGCCTACTACTCTAGAAAACCAGACTCCAAATCAAATATCTATGTTGCTTCTAATAATGGATTTGAAAATGGTTCACTATGTTTTATTACCCTGTATTATTATTAGCGTGTTAGAAAGGTAACAGAATGAACAGAACGTCCTTATATTCCAGAAGCCACAACACATTGGGAAAATAACGCAGTCCATGATAACACACTCTCATTAGTCTGCCTGAGATACTAATCATCCAGATACACACCACAGTTATTAGATACCTCAACCATTATCAGCAGCAGAGATAATTCACGTGCGTGTGGAGGGGAAGTGGGAAATGTTTATGTGCGTGTGTGCGTGCGTGCGTGCGTGCGTGTGTGAGAGAATGGAGATCAGAATGTAGAGTGAATGAATTAGGAGGTCCAGACGCAGGCATCTCGAAAAAAAATCCATCAGGGTAACGAAGCATGCCAACTCCCACCTGGGAGATTCAAATGGACACGCTGGCCATGAGGCTAGAGGTATCAGGGATAGTTAGCTTTGTCAGAGGCAATTTGTCAGGAAGGACTGGCTACTAGTAAACATTGTTAAGTGATACAGCCTTAAATCATTTTTCACGTTCACTGATTTTTGTTTGTATTTTTAGTGTTACCACGGAAAAAGCTGTGTAGAAGGGTGAAAAGTTGCAGCGCACGTCAGCTTTAAATAGTGATTCCTGCTGTGTAGTTTTCAGGTTAGTTTCACCATCCAGTGTAGAGTAACAGGTGTCCCTCCATTCATTTTAGATATCAGCCTGAGTCTGACCTTGATCTTGGATGCTAGAGATGTCTGCCTAGAAGTGTCCATCTGTGAGACCTGCCTTTGAGTTTATGCCCACACACCTGTCCACACTCCTATCGTGCACTATTGGTTGTACCAAAGATCCTTAAGAACCCTTGACGGTTGAAAGCTTTTATCAACCGTGAAAGCTTTCTCAGCCGTCTCTGATTGTACTCTGTAAACTCTGTTTGTGTGTTGTTGATTCGGTGCTGAGCCTGCATCAGCAGCTGCAGATGTCTCCCTGTTTAGTTCATCTATAACTAATTACCCACCAAGCATTTTCAGCAGCACGAGGAGGACTGAAGATCTAATACACACGTCTCACACAGATGTCTCACACACAGACTCCGAAGACGAGTCCAAATGTCAGTTTACTGCTGTTTACTGCCTCCTCCCGTTGGATGAAAGCATCAACCATGAAATTAAATCGAAGGTTAGCGTCAACACGTCTGGGCCTGGCAGACAGATGTGCAGTGCTTTGGAACAAGAACAAGCTTGTGTGATGGCAACACATCCCATCTTAAAAAAAAGAGGAGTCAAAGGCCATAGTTTACTTGTGTACATGTTTGTTAAGGCACGGATCACCCCATGTTCCCTGTATGGCTGTGTTCACTGTGGCCTGGTGGCCCCTTCTGTAAGGATACATGGTAGTCGAAAGCATTGCAAATGTGTGTAGTTTTTAGTTATATAGCTATAGCATGCTAGCAAGCACGGTAAAACTCATGGCTGTCATCCTCTGTGGATAGCACCGGGGTCAAGTAATGAGATTTACTCCGTGGCACAGCATCACAAGAGCTGGCCTCCAACACATGCACAGCTTCTCTCCCACTGTGGTTTGGGAAGTGGCTTCTTTGGAGCGCTGTCCAAGGTGCTGAGACACTAGCGGTCATAAAGCCACGACGGCCACTTCACACCACCTGTCAGCCTCGTAATTAATCATGAAGTCATCACTCCCTTCTCCTAGGTGTGTGCTCTGCTCAGCTGACGCCTGCCCTGTCTGTCGGCTCCCTGTGCATATTAACAGAGTTGTGACAGCGCCGGGAGACAACAGGAGCGTCTAATTACTCGCCGCGCCGGAGTGGAGGACGAGCGTGACATTTGCGTTCCCGTTTCCAGGGGAGCGGCGGGCTGCGCGGCGCGTCGGCGTGGGGCTCTGGAGGAGGAGGAGGAGAGGGACGGGCGGACGGGCGGGCGGGATGGAGAACAGCTGCGCCCAGCCCAGACCCCGGGAGACGGCACTAATCTGCTCAGATCTCCTAAAAGTCCTTTGTTCCCCCAAAATGTCATCTTCTCATATCCTTTATGTCCGCCGAGCAAACACGCTCTCCCGGGAGGTGTTTACAGGGTCAGTGAAGTAGATAGAGGGTGTCATATGCACACACAGACAGACAGACACACACACACACACACACACACACACACACGCACACACACAGACACACAGATACACACACACACACACACACACAGACAGACAGGCAGACAGACAAACATACACACATAGTCCAACAAAGGTCAGAGTTTGATTTCCATGGATGTGAGATGGAGGCGGACACGTGTCAGTTTTCATATATGTGTGTGTGTGTGCACGCACGTGTGTGTGCTTGTACGTGTGTGTGTGTGCGTGTGCGTGTGTGTGTGTGTTGGTATATGCACTGTAAAAAAGGAAAAGTCAGGGCTGGCCAATTTATCAAACCATATTGTGTTATAAAAAACAGTCTAGTTCTCAATGAAACACAACCTCACAACCTTATTGTGTTCCAATAGTTATCTTGAAGTCTTAAATAGCAAAACGATCTTCCTTTAACATTGATGTTGCAGTAGTACAGTAAATCTGAATGCTACTCTACTACTCTTAGCACATGCCACCTGTACAGCACAATCCCATTGAAATTACATCCATATTTCATGTAGGCCTAAGCCTAATCAATTTCATTGGGATTGTATTACTTGATCAAATTGGGTTATTACAGCATGAATCTTTTTTTTTTTTTAACCGGAAGAGAAATGGTTGACTAATTCCAGACATTATTTAATTTCATAATTCATTCATTCACAATTTTCATTCATGTGCAACTGATGTACCGGTACAAAATCAAGTAAATCCAGTTATTTTTTCACTGTGTGTATATGCTGGCATATTTCAGCAGACTGACAGCTACCTGGATGTGAAAGCCTTAAGTCAGGGATATCCCACTGTTCACCTGTTTGATTTTAATACATGCCACACACCCACACACAGAAATACACACGCACGCACGCACGCACACACACACACACACACACACACAGAGAGAGAAAGTAGGAGAGAGAGAGAGAGAGGGAGAGCCCACTCCTCACACGTCTCTGCATGTAAATTATTCACGAGCCAGACACAGGCGGTTACAGCCCGAGTCCAGCTCCAGAACAAACAGCAAGTGAGAATCAGATTAAAGGGCTGCAGAGAAAAAGAGGAGAGGAGACAGAGTGAGGCAGACAAGCACACCTGCCATTTTCTCTCTCTCTCTATTTCTCTCTGTCTGTCTCTCTCTGTCGTTGGGGGGGGGGACCACCAATGATTACTCTGGAAAGATAGTGTTTTAGGATTGAGGACTCAAAAACTAAAAAAGAAAACTTCTAAAAGTCAAAGAGTGCTTCTTATTTGGTCTTTTATAGATCCTCCCTTCCTTCCTCAGTCCTTCACTCCAACATTGTCCTTCCTTCCACCCTTCCTTATACCCCTCTGTTCTAACCTTGAGGTCACCATCTCCCATCTCCCTTTTCAGCTATTGATACCCAACTGAAACAATGGTCTGTTGGTCATATTTTCTCTGGTAGACCATGTGTACAAGTAGGCTACACATAATAGCCATAATTACTGTGTGACCTGGGCTACATGATAAGTCTGATTCATGTACAGTATATAGCAATACACTAATCCAAGTGTTATGGGAATTTACAAGTGTAGACATGATTAAAAATTGATGA
>NC_085011.1:11141412-11181412 GCF_963854185.1 Sardina pilchardus
CTTGAAGTCCGATAGGCACGGCTCAATAGTCACACATTAAGTACTCAGTGGGCAGGCCTGGAAACACTGTGTGTCCTTTCTTTTCCCGGAGACCTCCACTTTGGGACTTGCCTTGTGTGGGCTGTGAGAAAGGGTGTAGTGGGAGATGTCTTGGGATTGACTCCTTCAAGAGGGAGGGATGGCGACTGACTTCTCGGTAGGAGTCACACGTTGACCTTCACAAGTTTATTTACTGAAGGAAAACTAGTCTGAATTTTAAGAAATATATATATATATATATATATATATATATATATGAATGCAAAATTAAAAAGGCCCTTGTGCATTTTCAGTGCTGGTATTCATTTGAATGCATGTGTTATTCACATTCTTGTTTGTTATTCCTGTTATTTTTTATTTAGAGAGCACACCGTCTTATTTCAGGTTCAGTAGCTTTAGCATTTCATAAAGATTCATAAACACACCCTTTAATGGAGGCCCTGTTTGTGGTCCTTATGAAGTCATATGCAGAATTGTATCAATAACTGCCCCAGAGCCTTGCTCTCCCCCACCCCCACCCCCACTGCCACACACACACACACACACACACACACACACACACACACACACACACACACACACAGACATCACGAGTTTACAATCAAACCCAGACTCATACATAAAGCAGTATGAGTGCATTCCAAACATCATGAATTATGAATGACAGATTACCATTGCCAGCCACTGGAAGTTTAGTTGTTTATGGGTTCTCGCAGAGGCTTTTCTATTGAATTACAGCCAGTGTCGATGAGGAGAGCCAAACTCTCAATCAATGACAGACAGCATTGGCTGGGCGTATAAAGTTTGCATGACCTCAGGAAACGTGGTCCCCTAAGGACTATTATATCAGGCATCATCATAAATTATTATTTTGCCAGAGATAGATTCATTATAACAAAGTGAGTACCTTAGAATCACCCTGAATTGCTTTTAAATGGGGATGATCAGTTGCCATTTATACCTCATTATAAGGTTGCACTAAAGACTGTGAATCATAGTTCATGATTCATCATCCATCCATCACTGCTGCTACAAGTTAGTTCATATTGACATAATAATAATGTTGTTATGAAGATGATATATGCATAGACCTTTAGGCTTCATTCAATTCAGTCCTTTAATGTCAACGCTGTGCTGATTTTTATTTTTTAATATTAAAAAGTGGATGGAATCAATGAATGTAATATTACCGTTGGCTGTTACCCTGGTTTCTCAAGAAGACAATATAGTGGTAGTGACGACAATAAGGAGGAAGAGGAGAAGGAGAGAGCAGATTCAGTTATACTGTTATGACACTCTGAATAGTGCCCAGTCATTTCTAAAAAAAACATAATCAACTGTACTCTCTCAAAACAACTTGGGACACTTAGAAACAACACACTGTGTTTTCCCTATCTGAACACAGAGATGTGTTAAAAACAACACAAGTTGTGTTATTATCAACACATACAGTATTGTGTAACAAATAGCAAAAACAATGAGTTGAAAACAAAACAAACTGTGTTGTCCTTCTCTGGACACAGAGATATGTTGTTTTCAACACATTCATTTTAAGAGTGTTCAGACATTTTTAAGGGAACACATTGCATTAAAATACATTTTTAACACTTAAAAGATAAAATATACAACAACAACAACAACAACAAAAACAGGCTCGTAGGAAGTGTCAGCAGTGGTCAACATCACAAGGACTTCTGGACACACTCCTGCACTGCTGTACTCAGCAGCAGGGTGAGTGACAGCATGGGTAACCGGTCCATCAGTTGGTCAGTTACCTGGGAATAGACACCATGCCTTGGCTATTGGTAGCGCTTTGTTCTAGCAAAATGCACGAGGACCACACTGGAATGCAAAGTACTTTTTGGAATAAAAGACCTTTTGTAATGATTTCTGTCTTTCAGTATTGTGCTGTCTGCATCAATAGCGCAGGACAATGTCTGACTGGAATACTAATCATGCTTGTTTCTCAATCAGAGTCTGCGCTTTGTTTCAATTTTTGTTTCAATCTAAAAGTCAACCTTTGTGAAATACCTTTTTTTGATTCTAAATGTGTTTAATCTACATCTGTTGCAGGACAAAAGAAATGTTTCATGGCAACTGGTCACTGTCAACTCTTAGAAATGTGTGCCTCCAATGTTATAGGGGAGTTGAAGTGGACATCTACAGTAAAAAGCTAATTTTTGCACTTCTTTTTCCAAATTGCCATGGGGCTTCTAAGTCCAGTCATTAATAATAAGGTACAGTTTATTCAACATATTTTGAGGTACAGAATGTATTCGAATATTGTGAAATGTTCATCCTGGTTCTGAAACTATGGATGTAGTAAAGATATAAATCAAGATCTAAATTATACATTTACAATAAACAAAGATTATTCGGCACACAGTAAAGCAACAGACATGAGACCACTCAATTAAGTGGTATGACCATAGAGGTCAATATCCATTGACGTCATTGTCCTTTCATTAAATACCGCGGGGGAGCTGTGAGTGAAGCCAGACAGGGGTGTGAGTTTGCATTGGATTTGACTAGCTGGCCTTGATAATGAAATGGCTCCTCTTCCTGTGAAGGAATGGTCTGTTGTGCTGTACTGGTTCAATTGCCATGACAACTGCAGGTCTTATGTTTGAACGATATGAGTGGCAGATATTGTTTGAATGATAAATGAATTTGTCCAGTTTTAATTTAAAATGGCCGTAGGTGATATGCTATAGGTGATATGATATAATCTGAATTCATGAATGCACTGTAATTGCAGAAATTTAATTTACATAAACCTTTATCATAATGCTCATGTTTGTAAAAAAAAAAGTAACAGAGAGATCTACAGATAGAATTCATAAAATATAACTAATATTAGGCTACATAATAATTTCAGACACAAATATTTTAAGTAATTTATTGTAATATACATAGATTGTATATATTATGTGTCTGTGCATGTGTGTGTGTGTGTGTGTGTGTGTGTGTGTGTGTGTGTTCCTTTTGCACTTGGAAGCTGGCGATGTCATTACACCATTTTTATTTTTACATTTGATATAGATCTATGTTCTAATACTCAGCTTTCTGAGGACATAACACCTTTTGAGAAATCGCTCCCTGCCCAAACCATTTTATAGAAATCGCTCCCTGCTCAATCAATTACTCAAACACGTGATATGGAACTCTGAAAAGAGGGTAACGCTGAAGCAACAAATGTGAGCACTCAAACATCAAACCCAAAAGTTGCCATCGTCAGCTAAATCAGCCTTTTTGGTCTCGGCATACACTGTATTGATTACCTTGAAAGGTTATGAATTCGCTGCAGTCTGTAGTCATGAAGCAAAGTCACTTTGGCCTGCAGGAATAGATCATGCAAAACCTGCTAAATGTCATGCTGTTAAAGGAAGGGATGCACACTGATCGAGGAGACTGTGAAGATGAAACAGAATGGTTGAGACACTTGTTATGACTGATAAAATGGCGTTGTGAGCTGTTGCTCCCTCAGAGTGAAAAGATGAAAGTCATCAGTAGAGGCAACCTGGTGAGAGAAAACTGTGAGACTTCAGGTTAGTCCAAAACTGAGCATCACACCAAAATCATGTCGAAATATCATTGCTATCTCCATGTGAACAGTATCCATGGAGACTTCTGTGACATTCTTCAGGCAAATCTTGACACTTTTCTTTGACTTTCAGACAAACTAGAACGTCTAATGTCAAACTTTCCAAGGAAACAAGAGATCAGTAGGTGTTTGTATTTCTGCAAATAATCATATTCCAACTCTGGCCTCTATATCACACTACTTCGACAAGGACATCGAGAGAGAGAGAGAGAGAGAGAGAGAGAGAGAGAGAGAGAGAGAGAGAGAGAGAGAGAGCATGTCAG
This sequence comes from Sardina pilchardus, assembly GCF_963854185.1. NCBI lineage: Eukaryota > Metazoa > Chordata > Actinopteri > Clupeiformes > Clupeidae > Sardina > Sardina pilchardus. The sequence continues at coordinate 11,145,319 of NC_085011.1, forward strand.
AACATGAACATGAGAACATGAAAAAAGATGAGAAAAACATAGAGTGATGTCTTTTCATTGCAGGCTACAGTCAGTGAACCCTCCTTCTCCCAGAAAAGAAAATTGCTATCTTATAATAATATTTGAACTTGTTTTGGGATGTTGTGACAGTAATATGGAAGGACATCCGAGTTGACATAGTGCATTTACAGTACACCACCCTAACATTTTAAAATTTGGCAATCCAGAGATTTATAAACATCAGGGATAAAATAGTGTCTCATGTCTTTAGGTGAAGGTCACTTTCGGGAATTATGACAAGTGGTTCTAGCTCATGTGTCATAATTCTGATTTGGCTGTGGCCAGACGAAGGTGGAGGTGCAAGGAGTCTACTGCAGAGGCCCAAGGACAACAAATGTGGGCCACAGAATGATATGGGGCTCAGGTTGTTCATTTCAAAGGAAAGGGCTCACACGTCAGGGGTGATGCATTGCTGTGTTGGGACACTGACAGTAAAGGTCCTCACAAGTGCACACATACAGACACACACACACATGCACCCACAGACACGCACACACACACACACATGCACCCACAGACACACACACACATACACACACACACACACACACACACACACACACACACACACACACACACACATGCACCCACAGACACACACACACACACACACACACACACACACATACACACACACACACACAAGCACCCACAGACACGCACACACATACAGACACACAATTTAACGGTATTTATAGTTGATAGTAATTTTCTGAAATTATTCCGAATTATTATTATTATATGAAATGATATGGCTTTAAGAAGGCTGAGAAGATAATTAGGCTGTGTGAAATGACTGATTAAGTCATTGAACTATTAAGCCAAACCAGGCTTTTTTCCATCAGCTATTCTTTTTAAGAAGATGTTTATCATAACAACAATAATGATTTTGTGCAGATGCATCCAACACTGTGTACTCTCTGAATGGGGTATCTAATAGCATTTGTCATAATAACATGGCACACGCAATCTGATTTTTGCCCGAGTGAGACGTAACTCATGCCCAGAGTGGGGATAACGATCACCTGAGGATGATTGTTCTCTTGGGGTCCACGGACATGCAGAGCCCAGCATCAGTAGCAACAACAGCAGCGATGCTAACATCAGGGTGATTCAATTTGCTCTGAGCGATTTCTGGCCCAAGGGTCTTACCCCCCCCCCCCCCCCCCCCCCCCACCCACCCCCACAGCATGTCCTCACCTTTAGTAACCAGGCAACCATATCTGCGCTGCGCTGAATTCAGGAGCGGTGACATCTACTCATTCATCGCAGATTAAATCAGCACCTTTGGTTCCTTTCAGGAGGAAACTTGTGTGTGTGTGTGTGTGTGTGTGTGTGTGTGTGTGTGTGTGTGTGTGTGTGTGTGTTGGGTAGGTGGGGGTAATTGGGTGACCCAGTGGGAGGCTGAATGGTAAGGGTATCAGTGGGTGTATGTGTGTACAGTGAGGGGCCACTGAGGAGCCTGCTGAGGTTCTGATGCCCGCTCCTCTGACACTCATCCGCAATCAGCAATCTGTGGAGTGCTACTTCTTCCTGACCACCTCTGCTTTTCCTCTCTTCTGTCTGTTTCTCTTTGTCCACGGGGCTGGTTGGCAGATTGAGACATGGCAGAGAAAAAGAGGTATCGGTCAAAAATCAGCACAATTTGCTCATAGCATCTACCATATTTCTGTGGCAGGCAATCTGTAGGATACAATCCTCTTTTAGATTGTTTGGCGTATGAATAGTTAGGCTGATAAACACAACAATTGTGCATTTTATGACTAAAGCATGAACGTTTCCACATATAATCTACATATAATCTGAGTTCAAGGAGATAGGTAAATTACCACCAGGCTAGATGATGGGACTGGCATAGAAGCCACACTCAGGAGCAATGGAACAAAGACCTGATGATTAAAGTATAACCAAACTGAAAAGCACTCAGAGAGCGCAGACCTCCGCCTGTAGTGTTCTTCCTAGGTTGTCATACATTTGAGCCTAAACTATTCAGATCGCCACCACATGGCCATACCAAGCCATTACACCACTAACCGAAAAACATGAACGGCTCCAGACGGTGTTACGAATCACTCCCAAAATCTAATAGTTTTTTCCTTGAGTCATGTCTGACATTCCCTGAAAATCTATCCATTACTTTTTGAGTTATCTTGCTAACAAACAGACAGACAGACAAACAAACAGACAAACAAATGCCGGTCCCCGATGAAAACATAACCTCCTTGGCGGAGGTAAAAAAGCTACAGCGATAGTGCAAGTCATACGGAATTTGTGAAGGAAGCTCTTCTCATGTGCCAATGGTACATACACACTAACACTAACTCCACAATGGTCCATACACACTAACTATTATCAAAAACCATTATGGTTGACAATGCAACCAGGGCCATACAGTTTAGAAAATTCCGAGGTCCAGTCGAGGACCCCCATAAGCACCACTAATTGCACTAATGGACATTAAGTAGAGAGGGTGAAGGAAATTAGTGGTTGGCTATGGCCTCCGGATTTCTTTTTGTCAGGGCCACCAAGTAGCCTACCGCTAATAACTATCATTACACAATGTCTAAGTCTAAGTGCCATTACACAATGTCTAAGTCTAAGTGCCAAGTTACAAGAACATGAAAAAGAGGCAATTTTGACCTCATGCAATGTTGTGATATAGCTACCATTTTCCAATTGCTAAAACACAATTTTGCAAACTTTTTCAAAATATATTTTCATGCCTTTAACTTCCTGAGTTGTTGGCATGTTGAGTTGCTGGCAGTCCTGAGTTGCTGGCTACACTAACACACTGATGTTCCAACCTACTCAAACATCTTTCATTTAGCAAAAGCACCATCTGTATATGGCAGCACCACTTGGTGATTTTGTCTTAAAGATATTAAAATAACATAGTGCTGAGATGGATTTCCTCAAATTGTTCATCTGAAGAAAATGAAGATCTGAAGATTATTTGCCCCTTGAGATTTGACCCCCTATGACTAGCATACTAGCTTAGTGCTCGATTCCTTATACTTGATTCTATCATATTTCAAGATGGGCTCAGCAGCAGGCTACAGTTCATGTCATCTCTGTTGCTCGATGGTGTTTTGAGCCCCCAACGTCATCTTCCAGGCAGTGCTGCTACGGTCTACAGGCAACTAATCCTAACCCTAATCTTGAATTTCCCCTTGGGGATCAATAAAGTATCTATCTATCTATCTATCTATCTATCTATCTATCTACAGTATCTATCTATCTAACCCTAACCCTAACCCATGCCTAACCTAGTGCCTTCCAGGCAGCACTGCCTTGAAGACAACGTTGGGGGCTCAAAACACCAAGAAACATCTCTGTTCCTCTAAAGCAGTGTTTCTCAACCACTGAGCCAGGGGCTGCACTAGTGGGCTGCACAGCACGATCTAGTGGGCCACAAAATGCTTTTTTGGTTGAAGCTTAATTTTTCCTGAGAAATACGAGGAACTGTTTTTCAGTATCAATCAAATCTATAATGGAAATGAGATGTGTTAATCATGTTAAACTTAAAGATTCAACGTTCTATGCTGTTTTGTACTTAGGAAACATGCCAGTGATAGGCCTAATATTATCTGTGATACATTTACAATGTGAAGGACATCTGCAGCTACAAGGTGTATGAGGTGAACATTGTCTCAAGTAGTCTTGTTTTCACCATACTAAGCTCAATCTTTTAGTTCAGGCAGGGTTCACCCAGCCTAGGTCTCAAGTGAAGAGGAAGTTAAAAAAAAGTGAGGTAAAAGCTACTACTTGGAGGATCTTTCTGTTTCAAGCATCAACATGTAAACAGTATTTTAAGCTTTTTAGAGTTCATCATAATACAAAGCACAGTTCTTGTTCATGACTGAATTAATTAACAGCAAAGCCCAGGTTTTAGATACATTAGAGAAAAAAATGAAGCCTTTTTCTCAGGTGTACAACAGTGTGATTTTGTTCCAACATGAAATATTCATGTGCACATTATAATTTAATGTCAGAAATATTACAGAGTGTCCCTTGTTCTTTATAGCTCTGTCCACACTCCATCCCCTGCAGACTTTGGCCTTCACTAGCACTCTTGATCTGAGCTTTGTGACCTGACATCTGACAGAAACAACTGAATGACACTCTACTTTGCTAAAAGCCCATCATGCCAACCCCCCTACAGTTTTTCAGTCAAAATGTCACTTCTCCCTTACAAAAGCACAGACACACATTGTGTTACACAAATCACTTGGTTGACTGATCACTTCTGAGGTAGTTAAATCATCCATGGTGCCCTCTGTCTGACTTTGGTCTTCTCATGCTTATACATATTCATGTGTTCTTCATGTAGCCTTCATATTAGAATAGCAAGTCTAGCATGCAGATCTGTAGCCAAGGCACATAGGGTTCTGTTACCTGTTCTGTTCCGTTTTCTGTCTGTAAGGGGTACCCAAATTGACTAAAACTGATAAAAAAAAAATAATAATAAAAAGCTATGATATTTTTCAGTCGACACACCTTTAATTTGTCACTCGCCCATTTACCAAGTGATTTATCAGGGCTGTGACACCACACTGAATTCCCTGTATATCATCCCCTGCACTCCTCTTGAACAATGAAATTAATCTTAGGATCTAAGTGTCCAAGGCTACACAGCGTCTATGTGTGTGTGTGTGTGTGTGTGTGTGTGTGTGTGTGTGTGTGTGTGTGTGTGTGTGTGTGTGTGTGTGTGTGTGTGTGTGTGTGTGTGTGTGTGTGTGTGAGAGAGAGAGAGAGAGAGAGAAAGAGAGAGAGAGAGAGAGAGAGAGAGAGAGAGAGAGAGAGAGAGACAGTGTGTGTGTGCTTGAGTGAATTACAGGAGACATTTTGATGAATGAGCTACAGAGGGAGTGTGTGCATTTGGTCTGGGGACACCTTAAGTGCAGAGGGTCCTCGGTTTACAAGGACACGGCACAAGGCATGTTAGGACACGCAGGTTGATGTCTCACTCTCTGGCCCCAGGTCCTGGCAACACCAAATTGATCGCACATGCACTCACACATGCCCAGACGTGTCAGGAAGATGACAAATAAGCAGCCAGGTACCTTATCGCAGGTACATGAGGTCCTCTCAGTCTCACACTCACTTCAGACTGGTGGATGAAGATGTGTTGGCACACAGAGACACAGAAATATATTCAGCAGAATGTATATATTAGACAGGATGTATACGCTTAGTCTTTCTCAGTCTTTCCATCTGACTCAATCACACCCACACTCACACAAGTATAGACTCTCTCTCTCTCTCTCTCTCTCTCTCTCTCTCTCTCTCTCACACACACACACACACACACACTTCAGCTGTAAAACTGTTTTCACTGATATAGGGTCTTGCCAGAAAATACTGAGAAGCAATTTATCAAATAATTGACAGGTAATTTCAGGTTTAAGAACTGAAAATGCACTGCTGCTCAGTACTCAATAATAAAGCATAACAATGGAGCCATCATGTCCCCATTAGCAGCATCCTCAGTCCGCATGTCTCCTTGTACCAAAGACTCAATAATTTACGTTATTGAAAATGGCAACACAACAGATCGGTATGGGGACTAAAAGAGGCTAAATAAACTCTGTACCATCACTTAAAGCCACAAAGGGCTATTTAGCATATACGTAGGTCAACCTGCCAGTGGATTCAATTAACGTGATGTGAATCTGCATGGACATCTTTAGTCCCAGGTAATTGATTGATGGTAAAGAGCACTTAGAAGCCTATGACCCACTAACTGTCTGATGTACCTCGTTCACACAGTCTCTTTATCTTTACTCTTCCCTTAATCTCCCTCTCTCTTTCTTTCTCTCTCTCTCTCCCTCTCTTTCTTTCTCTCTCTCTCTCTGTAGTGATTGATGTAGGCTTGCTGGCTCTCTTTCACTGGTTCTTTCACTTTCACTTCTTCAACTCTTTCTCTCATTCTGTTCTTGCCTCCTTGTTTCTTCTTTCCTGTGGTTGTCACACATTCATCATTATTGTTGGTCAGTAAACCCCATCATTTGCAGTCTTTTGCTGATTCTGCAATGTTCCATTCCATCTCCTTATTCATCATTGTGAGAGTGTAGGCACCTAATGCTTTTACTGCCTGACGGACATCAAGTCGTAAGGAGGGATGAAGATTGTGATTTCAGCTAGGGATATTGCTCTGTGTAAGAGCCGAGAGGAGGGTTTGTTGGTGTATGTGGCTCACTTGTGTGGGTTCAGTGAGGGTGCATGTTACTTAAACTAATGAATTGAATGACGTGACACACAGGTACAGGTAAGTGTGTGAGGGAGCTCACTGTCAGAGTCTCTGCTCACCCCCTCATCACCACGCATTGGGGAGCAGACCATATTAACTCCTATCCCCTACTCCTCATTATACCGCAGCCCTGCAAATTGGATGGCGGATGCAAACAGTTGTGGCTCCTCGGGAGTCTCTCGTTAGCGGGAGGAGACAGAAAGACGGACGGCGAGGGTGTGAACGCCGCCTCGGAGAAGAATCCGGCGCGGCGGCACACACCAGGGGGAAAGAATGCGTTGAGTGGGAAATCTAGGAAGGTGGGGCGGGGGGAAAGAGACGGGAGAGTTTACTAGAGTTTGAGGGGAGGCATCTAATGAGAGACAGAGGACTGCAAAAAGAGATACGGTTTGAGTGGAGAGGAAAAAGAGCAATGGATAGAGTAAAAAAAGAAAGGAGAGATGGATAAATTGATGAAGAGAGTTAGGTGGGGACAGGTTTCATTTGAATGTCTGCCACATAATTTGCTTTCAAATATGCAATCCATGGCCGTCTATAGTCATGACTAAAAGGTCATTCTACAAATAAGTCAGTTTTTGGGTTGAAAACATGAGCTGTAGAAATTAGCATATTTAAGAGCAGCACCTGTGGGATAATGGACTTTATGAAAATGGAAAATACCATTACTACCTTTGCATTCATTACTTTCTGCTACCTGGATGGGTGATGTGTGACCCACCATTCCTTATTTATACATGTATGCTTTAATGAGAGATTTTAAGGCATACAGTAAAAGCCATTGCTTTCTTATATTAGAAAACTGAATTCAATAGAAAAGAAATGTCCCCAAGAAATGACCCATCTTCCCCCTCAGTAAACAAATGCCTGGTAGCACTCCTGGCAGACCTATAAAGCCAGCAATCCACCCCCACACGGAACAAAAAAAAAAAAGTAGACGGGAACATAATAATGAATGAGAAATAATTAAAACTTCAAACTCACGAGTGCTCTTCATAGGAGCCCATCGATCAAACCCTAACGCAAAATCAATGCCCCCACAAATAAACTGCTCACGTGCTCAGCTTGTTGCCTCAGCCTCCCCCCCATGAGCTTCCACCTGTCTTCCACAAGTCTCGACCAGTTCTCCTATACCACAGAGGATTCTGGGTAGTCAGAAGAACCTCTCTCACGTCCAGGTTAGGAAAGAGTAATGATCGTGTTTGTGTGCATCACTGTTGGTTTGCAAAGGAGTGAGAGAATCATGGAATTGCAGAGAGGGAGTGTGTGTGTGTGTGTGTGTGCTGTGTGTCTGTGTGTGTCGGGGGGCTTCTATAAGGCAGCAATTTCTCAACATTCTTCATGCTGTGTCAGCATTCCATTGCGTGTTGGTCATTCATCATGTGTTTGCAGTGACCCGCCATATGGACCCTCAGTATACATCTTCATACAGAAGGACATCCATTACGCTTAACTCCACCAGTGGGATCATTATGGGCGTAGTTTTACGGCATCTCCACAGCCCCAGTAAAACTACGGCCATAAAAAGTAATGGTGGGTTGTCTTCTCCTCTTCCTGGATGCTGGGTGGACATTTCTTAGTCTCAGAGAGAGCTCTTTAAAAAGCAGACATGAGATGAGCTGTCACATGATGAGATGAAACGTGTGTTTAAGATTTCTTTTGAGTTCACTGCCTATCAATACAGTATGTAGTGGGTACACACACACACACACACACACACTCATGCAATGTCTCCATACACTAGCCAAGAAATCTAGAATCCCCGGGGTAGTCTAACAACTCTCAGTGTGAGCAGTGTGTGTGTGTGTGTGTGTGTGTGTGTGTGTGTGTGTGTGTGTGTGTGTGTGTGTGTGTGTGTGTGTGTGTGTGTGTGTGTGTGTGTGTGTGTGTGTGTGTGTGTGTGTGTGTGTGTGTGTGTGTGTGTGTGTGTGTGTGGTGTGTGGGCTTGTGTTGCTTTGTGCCAGGTTGTGACATATCATAATCCCTATTGTAGGACAGTGTACTGAGACATATGCTGGCGTATTGAAGAAACAGAAGACTGCAGTAAGACATAAATTATGGCTGAAGGAATGCAACTCCAAGTGATTCACACCAGCACTCCGATATAAACAGCAGTTAGCTTTTCAAAGAAGATCAGAGGAAGGGAGAAAGACCATTATGTCCAGTGATATGTTTAGAGCGATGACTGACACACTCTTTCATTTGGTCCCTGTGAGCGTCAGAAATGTATTATTCACAACAAAGCCAGACAGCCCCCTCTGTGACGGACAAACAGTCCACGTTTTCTTCTTGATCAGAGGGCATTCCATGGGCCCGGGCATGAAGGCCCAATCTCGTTTACCATGCTCTTTACCAGCCTCTGCCCCAACCTTTGATGCTGGCTCCTCTCAATGGATGTGGACACAGCAGGGAGCAAGCGTTGACAATCACCAGCCTGCTTGGAGGGTCTCTTCTTGGAGAAAGCAGCAGTGAAATAAAACTGAGAAGGCTTTTGGTGGGGGAGAACTGCTAGCACAAAGAGAATAAAGTAGGTGAGAGTAACCGAATGAGCATGTGCCATAAGCAGAGAGAGAAAGAGAAACTAGGGACATTATGGGATGGATGATATAAATATGCAATTCAGCTGGCTGTTTATGGCAGCCTGGACAATGACCAAACATGCACAACAACAAACCCAAATGATTTCCCTCCCTTTGATTAATCAATTAATTTTTGCAACCCTGCTCCCACTCTCAAATATTTTTTTCAGAAATATTTTATTCCAATATGCTTAATCATTGCTTAATTCAAACTCCATTCATCACTGCCTGAACTGCTGATATGAGTCATGTTTGCAGTATTAGGAAATACCCTATTTATTATTTATTACAGTCATTATTCCTACTTTCCGAATACCGAATTTGGTTTGAGCAACACCCCAGTGCACATCCTCAATACTGTATTCCTACTCCTTCCCAGCCCTCTGCTGGTCCAGCTCTAGACAGATGGGTCCAGGGTTCTTCTCAAGGTTCCCCCCTAGTATAAAGGAGACTTTCCCTTGTCACTATATGGCCTTTGTGGCTGCTTTAAGAGCTATAGACCTTGGGCTTCCCAAAACACCTTGATCACGATGTTGTCAGTATAGCGCATCTAAATAAATGGATTAGCGATTGAATTTGTAATAGTCAACACAGGGATCTCGGGAGGGGCTGAGAGGGCTCTGTGATCTTTCTTCTCTACTGTTGCCACAGGATGGAGACACATATGAGACTTTCCTGCCATATTTTTTTCTCTCTTTAGAGTAAAACGGTTAGCCTTTAGCGCTAGTCTTAGGATTGCTAGGACAGCTAACACACCAATCAGGATATTTCCTGCAGGGGCTTTTTTTGTGTTGCACAGTTTCAGCGAACATGCAGGAGATCCTTTTCACAACCCTCCCAGCTGATCATCCCAAATCCAGGATGGTCAATAAATTCAAGGGCCGGACCATCTCAATAAAGGGGAAAAGAGAGTGTGGGAAATGCAAACTGCTCTCTGACATCATGTTTACTGCGGAAGCACTGAGGTTTCAATCTAAATGCTAATACACTTCCTCCTCGCTTTTCTCCCTCACACCAACTTTTTACTTTCATCTCTTCTATATATCCTCCTTTTTTATAGGTCTCTTCCACACACTATTCCATCTCACAAGGCCTCAGTCTGATTCATGTATGTGCCCAAACATGCAGAAAAACTGTCATCCATTTTCTTCTTGTCATTGCCTTCACTGTCTCACTATCACACTTTTGCAGAGATCTCATCTCAATCATGGTGGTGTCAGAGTAGTACACTGACTTGGCCACTTGGCATCATGTTCTCTGAGAGATGAGCACACACACTGCAAACTCTATAACTAAACAGCTGAGGCCATCCGCTATCCTCATGTTCTGCTGTCTGGGTGTCATTTGTGATCACATTACATCACATTTTACAAACGCAACATTATAGATCGACTATTTTGTGTGAATACACATAAAGCAAGAACATTGCCTTCACACAATTTCAAATACACACAGGAGAGTAGTTTCTATTGTGTGACCTGACAAGGGTACCTGATAGTGACCGTCCCTATTGGTGGCAGCTACTACTCTCTCCAAACTCGTTTTGATGGATATGTCAAGATGAAATGTCGATATGAAAGTCAATATGATCTGTCAACTTTATCCTCGAAATGTCAAGTTTAATGTCAACACGTCGGTCAAGTTTAATGCAGACATGTTGAGTTTAACCCTTCTATTGTGTTAGGGTCAAAATTGACCCGTTTTCAAGTTTGACTGTGTAAAAAGTACACTTTTCTTTTTTGTCCTGGAATGAGGCTTCATCTAATCCTCAGACACACCTATTTAAATGCAGCAAAATTAATTTTCACAATTTTAGTAAATTCTAAAGGTCTCAAAAAAAAAAAGTTACTTCTGTGATGTTACGGGTCCAAAATGACCCGGCAGAGAATACTGGCTGTTGTATGCATCACTTCAAAGCTATGGGTTGCTCTGAGGATCAATTATGGCTCACATCACCAACACACACACACACACACACACACACACACACACACACACACACACACACACACACGTACACGCACACACGCACGCACACACACGCGCACACACACACACACACGCACACGCACGCACTCACACGCATGCACAGACACACACACGCGTACACGCACGCACACACACACACACGCACACACACACACGCACGCACACACACACGCACACATGCACACGCACACACACACGCGCACACACATACACACACACACGCGCGCGCACACAGGTGCACGCACACACATGTACACACACATACGCACACCCACACACACACACGCATGCACACACACACACGCGCGCACACGCATGCACAGACACACACATGCGCACACGCACACACACACGCACACGCACGCACACACACACACACACGCGCGCACACACACACACACGCACACACATGCGCGCGCACACACATACACACACGCGCGCGCACACACGTGCACGCACACACACACCTACACACACACACACACACCTTCACACACACACACACACACACACACACACACACACACAGGCCTCTTTCACATGCACAGACAGAGACCCACAGAAACACACGCATACAGGTGCACACACACACCACCCCCCACGTGAACTCAAACTTTTTTGCAGCATACATTGTTTATCAACATTCGCTCATATAAAGAGGGTTTGGGTGGGATATTATCAGTTGAATTCTGTAGGAGTATCAGTCAACATGAGCAAAAGGTATACTGTTTATGAGGCGCTGGATCATATATTTGGTAATGATGGTGATCCTGAGGATAGAGGGCAAAGTGAAGCTGAGGAGGATGTGTCTGAGGATGAGGATGACGTTCAGTATGACCCTGAACAAGACCAAACATCTGATGAGGAGGACCCAGATGTCACAGATGATCAAAGAGAGGTTTTCAAGTCAAGAAAAGGTGACATTTCATGGTTATCAAGCCCTCTTCAAACCCAATCCAGGGCATCGACAGAGAAAATCCTCAGAATGACTCCAGGGCCTACTAGATACGCTGTGTCACACGCCCAAGACATCAAGTCAGCGTTTGAACTGTTCTTTACACGACCTATTCAGAATATCCTACTTGAGATGACCAACATGGAAGAGAGAAGAGTGTTTGGTGATAGCTGGACAGAGAAACACAGCTCGATGCCTACATGGGACTGTTGCTTCTTGCGGGGGTATACAGATCCTGTAATGAAGCTACGGCCAGCTTATGGGATAGAGGTAATTGGTATGGTTAAATAAAAGTTGGTTTTATGGAAAAAAAAAAACTTGCTTTCTTTATCCTACCATTTATCTATGCGGGTCCGTTTTGACCCGAAACACCAAAGATGTCACTATTGTTAATAATTTTAAATAATAATAATAATTTTTTAATTTTTTTTTGGTAGGTGTACTCTAATATTAGTTTATAACACATTTACAGTTTATTATTACTCATTCTATAAGAAAAAGAAATATATTTAGTGAATTTAAACAGTTTTTGCAATCAAAAACGAGTGGTATATTTTAAAATAATGTGTCTGTGGAGCAAACTAAAAACAATTCACACACTGATTCCATTTATATGAATACATACTAAGCCAGCAATTAGCTGAAAAACAAAATTTGAAGAAAACTGGTGATTTTAAGCATTTGCAAGCATTTTAAAATCATGGGTCCAAATGGACCCGCTAACACCACAGGTGTAAACAGCTTTCTAACACAATAGAAGGGTTAATCTCGTCACGCCATTTTTTCCCCTTCATGTGTGGCCCTAATACCCCATCCTACAAAGTGCACAGACACCATGTTACATGCAAGGATGACACTTTTTGGGTTCTCTCAATCTCCACCACATAGCAGATCTAGCTTTTCCACGTAATCGTGAATGCATATTACGCGCGCAGGAGGAGAGACAAAGAGAGTGTCTGTTTCCGTCTGGCTTGACATTATGTGTCTCCTTTTTAATATCATAAACGTTTTAAGGAAATCATGAGGGCAACAAAGACGAGACTACAGGAGGTTGCCATTTGCAAGGTTATCCGGTCCCACATACTGACCATTTTTAGATTGGTGTGAGGGCTCTTTGGCACAGGCTGCAATCAATGTGATTTGGAACATGGACAAGAAGATAAAGACTAGTCTACAGAGAGGGATAGTAATGAAGGATCTTTGGTCTACTACTTCGCCTAAGTAGAATGGAATTGGTGAGTCTTCAATAATCCATTTATCAAGCATACACAAAGCACATGATATGCAGAGTCGACTGAAACACATTCCATTCTGATGCCTAGATGGCTTCCATTCTCACTCATTTTTCAGTTTTAATTGCAAACAGAAATGTGAAGCAACATGTCATTAAACACTTCCATTTCCAAAGCATTGAAGGCTGCTAATAACTTAATATTGCTCGTATTATTGTTAATATTGTGCTATCAATGTAGCTCAAACAAACAACCCAGCAAACAAAATAACGTCCCATTGATGTCCCCTACAGGTCCCCTCTGAACGTCCCTCAGAGCAATTGGCTTAGGGCACCAAACTGGCCAGCGGCAGGCTCACTCTGTTTGAAAAATAAATTATTTGAAAGCTGTGAGGGGTTATGGATTCAGCATAGAATAGATTCATAATTTCATGTGCTGTTGTCTAGGGCCCAGCTTGTAAAGAGCTGATGACTTCTCTTCATTGTACTATTAGGAGATTGAGGACACGGAGCACAATGTTTCAGTGTTCACAGTGGGACATTTCTCCCTCTATCTCTCTCTCTCTCTCTCTCTCTCTCTCTATCTCTCTCACTCTCCCTCTCTCTCTATCTCGCTCTTGCTTCCTCTGGCTGGCTGGCTGGTTAGGGTAGAGTCCTAGACAGTGGTAGACCCACAGATACGACTGTGTCGCCCCTTATTGACACTGCCTGAGGGACCTGTACAGACGAATGCTCCAAGCTGTACACTGAAGAGGGAAGGCATGAAAAAAGATAGGAATATGAAAAGAGAGAGAAATCGTGTCTTTCTCCCCAACTCCCTCCCTCCCTCCCTCTCTCTCTCTCTCTCTCTCTCTCTCTCTCTGCCCCTCTCTAGTGGCAAGGGAGGCAAAATAGCCTCACAATAGTCTGCTGTTCCATCAATAGCCTATTCATATTTGTGCAGAATTGCATCCCTATAAAACCTCTTCCTTGACAACTTGATGAAACTGGATGAATTGCTTTGTGTTATGTCGCTATTACATCTATCAAATGACAACTTATTTGTATTTATTAGTGCATGGTTCATGTGTCCACACAACCACAACTGACATGTAAGAATTATTACACGTGTGTTGTTGCCTTTGGTGTTCATACATCTTCGGTGAAATCCGACACTACAGCACTTTTCCTCTGTTGCACGAACACTATTTGCTTATTATTCACTCTAACATAATAATAGTTCACTTATATTATGTATGTGTCCTCCATTTAAAAAGGGGGAAAGTGGAAAAACGACCCCTTTGTGTCCTCCTCTATTTCCCATCCACTAGCTAAGATGCATCTTTTTCATTGATTTGCAGACCTTTTCTAAAGGCCCTGCTCCTCATATTCACACAGACATCTTAAAAATAACCACAGGTCCTTGTAAAACAATGAGTATAAATTAGTAAATAAATAAATAAATGCATACTGCCATGATTTTGGTCCAGTTATTTAAAAAGGAGGAGTGATTGCTGCTATGGACGAAGAGCATACATGGACAGGAACTGATCTGATATGGACAATGCAGCTCTCCATTAGGGTAACATTTTTGGGCGGGGTTGTTAACGAGACAGAGTGAGAGATTGTGATTTACCTGAAGTAACATTAATTTGTTCTTCAGTTACTCAGAGCTGTAATATGAAATATATTTTTTGCTGTTATTATATATATATATATATATATATATATATATATATATATATATATTATGTTGTTGTATTATACCTCTCTGGTGGTGAGTGGATGAGAGAGAGAGAGAGAGAGAGAGAGAGAGAGAGAGAGAGAGATGGAAAAAGAAAAAGGAAGTAAAAAAAACAAGGACACTCTGTGTTGGGAGAATTACATTTGCATTGAATTCGGATGAAAGTACTTGATGAGAAATAGGCTTATGCTTCCCATTACAGGGTCATTTGCCAAAACAATGGTCTCTCATGACATCACATTGAAATATGAAACAGTTAGCAAATCTAGAATAAAAGCCCTGCACATCCCAAAGATAATGCCTCATCAAATCAAATGATGCTATTTAATGGAAATGCACAGAGCCTGCTGGTGAAAGAATGCATGCATCAATCAGGCCATAGAAAGAGGCAGCTATTTATCTTTCCTGGACACCACTCCATTGTTCTCAGGGGGAAGCATCAAGGCCTCAATAATGCATTGATATCCGCTGATCATTTGTTTTGAAACAGGCAACTTCACTAGAGATTGAACCTATATGTGGCGGGGCTGGTCTGCATCACATGATGGCTTCTCTCCAAGTGATTGTATTCAAATAAAATGATTCAAGGTATGTTTAAGAATGTATAGAAAATGTATCATTATTTACAATCTTGAATAGGATTAACATTATTTGGACACATATCTACACATATACACCATAGCTTTTGCATTGAGATTCTGTACTTGTACTTTGATGAAACTGATTTGGGGTTAGCATGTTGTGGAAAGGACTGATCATATTTGCAATAAAATAAATAAAACGGCATGGTTCTGTGCAGTTGGTTGAAATTGGACTACAAAGATAGTGAACTATTAAGCAGTAGGTAGTAGGAAACATTCGTGTGACCATGAGTCTCTATTGTATAATGTGCACAAGATGAGAAGGAGCCACAAAAGACAATCCCGAGAGACTTCACCGTGCCCTTCACATCAGTGTCAAGGTCATCTTAAAGAGGAGGTAGCTGCTGCGGGAACACAGATAAAATGAAAGTAGGTCACAGACCACACTCACAGACTTCCAGAGTGCCACGCTAGTGTTCATGACTGCTAGGCAAAGGGGAATTATTATATGTCCTGTAGTTATTATACTCTCAGGAGACTGACAGTGAAAAAAGGAGGAAGGGTGTGTTTAGAAATCTTCAAAATTGAAGTACTTCATGTTATTTAATGACACGGTGGATTGTGAGCTGACCTCAGATCAGATGCTGTCCTGATCTGTGGGGAACAAATCCATTCAGACCATTCAAGGCCACATGCTTCCCATTGCCAGCTTTCACTTGGGAAAGTATGAACCACAAATACAGAGTCCTTCCGTTGACCTTGACACACATACTGTAGCACTGGGGGGCCGAGCATGTGTTATCGCACTGTTAAAAAAAACTGGGGAAAACGTGTGCTTCTCAGCACTGTGCTACAAATCCACACAAAAGGGAGGATTGTGCTTATTCATTTGCTTTTTCAAATCATTTTCACACTCTCAACACTGTGCCCTTGTAGTCTGAACACCAGCATGTATCAGAGAGAGGCAGAGAGACAGAGCGAGAGAGAGAGAGATACTGTAGATGAAGAGAGAGAGAGAGAGAGAGAGAGAAAGAGAGAGAAAAGGATGAAAGAGAGAGAAAAGAGTGAAAGCACTATGGTGAGTGTGTGTGTGAGTGTTTGTGTGGTATAGAAGAGGGGTTAATGGGCATTGTGTGTGAGTGCACTGCACACACACACACACACACACACACACACTCACTCAATATTGTGCTCTCACACACACACACACACACACACACACACACACACACACACACACACACACACACACACACACACACACACACACACACACACACACACACACACACACACACACACACACACATTTGTTGTATATGTTAATGGCAGCTCACTTCCTCAAGCCAGCAGACCTCATTACAGTGCACTTACATTCCAATCGTATAATTTGCCTCTACGCTAAGGCCCATTACATTATCAGCATGTTCCACATGTGCACAGGCTAACAGACACACATTTGGGATACAATCAATTTCTCCCTTTGCTGGGTCAATGAGTTGAACGTCATTGGATTTTTTAATTAAATATGATTGATTAAGGATGGAATTAACTGCAATAGAAATGTGCATAAATGAATTCATTCATTAGGGTGCTGCTCTCTGTTCAGTCTCTGAACATGGTGAGGGGTGCAGGTGTGTCTGTGCTGGGCAACTCTGCTGTGCTGCTGTCCTCTCCTGGTGTTGGACTGTACTGCAGGAAACACACTGACAGTTTCTCAGAGTGCTGGACCGAACTTGTAAGTAAAAGAAAGGATAACAAGTTACATTTTGCATAAGTTAATCATTTCATTACAGTAAGATGAGTGGAATAAAATGATTATCTTATGCAAAGTGCAGCCTGTTCTCTTCTTTTGCTGGATTGATTGTGGCTTTAGCATCAAAGATGTTTATTGAGGGGGATGCTGTGGCGCAGCAGGCAAGGTTTCTAATTTGACCTGCGGTTATCTCCTGATTCCCACTCCCCATCTCTCTCCCCCACTGATGTTCTGTTCAAATAAAGGCAAAAACGCAAATAAAAATCTATACTTTAAACAAGATCTTTAATGAAGTGAGGTTAGCCTATCAGTTTCAGCATATTCCGTATGAAGATATTGTTAACAATTGTGATAACTGTCATGTTTCAAAGAAAAAAAAATCATAGTGCATCAGAGTCCTGGGAAAATTCATAGGTAAACATGTCTGTCAGGATACCCAATATCCATGTATTCACACAGATGCAAAGGTGTACTTTCTGTTAGACCTGCACGCCTACATATCAGGGGTTATATGTAGTTTCAGAGGTTACAGTAAGTTCACAGTTTGCTTGGCAGCCATGGAAGAGCACTAGGGCTGTGTAAGCAAACAAGATTGGGCCTGCTGAAGGATGCTTTGGTGTCAAGGCTTAATAAAGGTGGACATGACTCTGTTTTAGCAGGAGAACAGCAGGATCTGTAAGTCTAACATTTATTTCCACTCTGTAGATGACATCACTCTATGCTATCATGCCATTGTTGAGAGTGAAGTCAACTTTGAACCCTGGATAGAGAGTTAATATTTCAACCGTAGTACAGTCATTAACTGCCTTGTGCATGGCATTCCAAGAGGCTAGAGGTACATTTCTCTCTCGTAGCCATGGAGGAAAAGCACTCTGTAAGTGTTCCGTTAGAAGAGAACCTAACCTGCTCTATCTGTAACGACTTCTACCACGAGCCTGTTAGCTTGAGCTGCCAACACAATTTCTGCTGCGCTTGTCTGACGAAGGCATGGGAGACGAAAGAGGACCGCACGTGCCCCGTGTGTCGGAGAAAAAGTTCTCGAGGCCTCCAGCCAGAAATGAAGAACAGTACCCTGAAGAACATCGTTGAAGCTTACCTGTCGGAGAGAGCAGGTCAAGATGGTGGAGAAGGACGAAGCGTTTGTGCCAGACACAGGAGAAAGTTCCGCTACTTCTGCAAGGAGAAGGGCGAGGTGGTTTGCAGCTTGTGTACAGAGGAGGAGCACGGTGCACACACACACGATACTGTTGAGGAGGCAGCAGATCTACTGAAGGTACAGTATATTGATGGAAAGGCATTCCTCACCATGTGTGTAGTGGTTTTCTCTGATATTTTAGTAATCCTCTGTGAGATAATGCTGTTGCCTGAGGAGGAAATAGGAAATAGATTAGGCCTTGTGTAGGGACAAACTCCTTTCACAGTCAGGAACAACACTGTAATTTCAAAAGAACAGAAGAACTAAAGAAAATCCTCCTAATCTCTAATATTAAGGTAAACTATACCGAAAATACCATACTCTTGACACCATAATATAGAAATCAAGATGCCACATTAGACTAGAACATATGCCAACAGCACTGCCATCTTACTGACGGTAACACCGAGCTGTAAATGAATGGAAGCCAATTGGGAAACAAACAGGTGACTCTGAGTGGTAATTGATGGGTGCCATGGGTTGTGTACAAATCATAGCACCTTCTAGATGAATAGGGATGGCCTTTACATAATCACACAGTGTTTTTTATATTATAGTATAGTAGTCTTGGCTGGCAAACAGTACGTGAAGACTAATTTAATGTCGGCTAATCATATTTTTGTGGTATATTGAAGACAAAATAATCATGACGAGATTCTGATACTTAACTTTACATATTAAGTCACACTATCATAACAGTACTGGTACTGTTGTGTTCAAGGTAAGTGTAGTGCGTACCAAGGATTATTAGCAAGGTGCCAGGAAGTGCAGAGAAACACCCCACACTCTGACTTCATGTCAATCTTTTTTTATTATTATTGAGCAATAATGTTTTGGCCTTTGGCCTTTCATCAGATCAAGACTGGTGCTGTAGTGAGCTGTCATTGTCTAACATTGAGCAGAAAGAGAAAATAAACATGGTACTTGTTGTGTATCTGAAAAAGGTATTGTTGGGAAGTTACCATGTTATGTTTCAAACATGCTCCTTTGGAATTCCGGTCCCCGTAGATTGACATCAGAATGTCGGAATCAAAATGTACAGTGGCATAAAGCACACACACACACACACACACACACACACACACACACACACACACACACACACACACACACACACACACACACACACACACACACACACACACACACACACACACACACACACACACACACACATTATACATTACACACTATGCCAGACCTACTGTAACTATGCTTCCTGTTATAAGTTGCCAGAGTGGACTTTAGGATGCAGAGGGAGGTCACATCATATCTAACAGTCCTTAAACTCCCCCCTCTAAATCCAGGCTGATCTGACATCAGTGATGGTAAATCTGCAGGACAATCTCAACAGTCTGGAAGAGATGAGAGCTGTGAGTGAGCACACAGTGGAGCACATCAAGGTAAGAAACCATGCTACATGCTAAATGCTACAACACAGAACCTGAGTAACTAAACATCAGGATGTTTCCCAGGGCCTCTCATTTGGGCTTTTATACGTCCTCCCTTGCTCCTCGGGCCTCGATCCTCACTGATCTACATAAAGAAAGATGGGGGGGGGGAAACAATGGGATAGTCTAACCAGTGTTAGTTATAGATCAGTGGGAACGCCAATCGAGGATCGAGGAGGCATGTTGAGAGGCACCCCCAGTCTGTGATGTCAGCTGCTCTGGGGACTTCCAGTCAATCCTGTCATGGAGGAGACACAGGCCTCTCTTGAGGCTCTTCTCATAGTCTCTCCTCGGTCCTCGATCCTCATTCCCACTGATGTATAAAGAACACTAGATAGACTATCCCATTGTCGCCGCCCCATCATTCTTTATAGATCAGTGGAAACGAGCCGGAGGATCGAGGGCCGAGGAGAGACGCTGAGAAAAGCCTTTAGTCTCCGTCATCAAGCTCCTGAGATGGGCTCCTCCTTCCCTCCTTCCCTCTTTGACCAACTGAGGTTCAACACTACAGCAGGACTAGCATTTGTGCTAATGTCAGCCATCTCCACCACAGATGCCATCACAACTGCAGGACTAGTATTTGCACTAGTGTTAGTCATCTCCATCACAGACACCATCACAACTGCTGGAGTCAGCTGGACTAGCATTTGTGCTAGTGTTAGCTATCTTAAGAGACAGCCACCTCAAGTTTCCTCACCACTGTTTCCTCCTTTCTCTTTCAATTGGCCATGTCCTTCTTTAGGCGTTTAGCTTCCTTCCTCTGCTTCTTTTTACCTGGATTCACCCGCTCCTTTGGTTTTCACCTTGACCTATGACCTCATTGTCATTCCCTCCGACTCCTCAAAAAAAAAAGAGAAAAAGAAATTAGTCCAATTGCTTGCGTGAAACGGCACACAGCTGTGTCTTTATAGCAGCCCAGCCCAGAGGATCTGAGTCTGGAGAGCACAGACCAGTCTTTCAAATAAGCTGTGGTTTATTCAGCTGCTGTTCCCCGGAGCCCGATGAGGAGTCGGAGGGGCAAGACGGTGAGGTCAGAGGTCACCAATCCAACACACACACACACACACACACACACACAGACACACTGCTGAAAACCTCTATTCTCCTGCTCTTCTCTTTTAGACCCAGACTCAGCAGACGGCAGGGAGGATCAAGAGGGCCTTCAGCCAGCTGCAGCAGTTCCTGCGTGAGGAGGAGGAGGCCAGGCTCGCTGCCCTGCGGCGGGAGGAAGCCCAAAAGACCACATCCCTGAAGGACAGGGTTGAACAGCTCACCAGCCAAATCAACTCCCTTTCAGAGAAAATGGCCGACATCAAAAGTAAAATGGCCACAGAGAACGTCTCTTTCCTTCAGGTTTGTCCCGAAAGAACACTCAAGGACTTTCACAGATTAAACTCACCAACTGGCAAAAATATAGACAGGAGCTGACTACACAGAGCCAAGACAAAAACATATCTACAGAGTAAACACAGTAAAGCAAATGATTTGATTAGATGTAGTTGGATGATATGCTGTTGAATGTTATGCATAATAATGAAAATATGGCATACAATTGCCATGTGTATTTACCATTCCCAAACATAAACATTTATATGATGAAAAACTGACTTCATTGATAATCTGAATTTGTTTCAGACTTACAAAGACCTGAAGGAAAGGTATGGGTACTTCCCCTCTCACTTTTCATCTGCACTCTACCATAACTTTCGTACATTAGCCATAGCATTTCAAAGATGTCATTCACAAGCAGGTCTCCCAAGGTGCTATAGTCTCTAATGTCTGTTCTCCTGTCATCTACTCCTGTAATCTCAGTGCCCTGGAGAGACTGAAAGCCCCAGAACCTGAGCAGGTGCCTGGCACCTTGATTGATGTTGTCCAGCACTTGGCCAACCTCCAGTACAACACCTGGGAGAAGATGCAGAGGATGGTTCAATATGGTAAGTATGGCTTGCCTTTATAGAAGCGATAATAAATAATAAACATTTATTATTGATTTCATATTTTCATTAGGGAAATGTAAATTATGAGAGGGGAAATACCTACAGTACAACACAGTTTCCAAGAAAGTTGAGACGCTGTTTCAAATGAAAATAAAACTAGATGCAATGATTTGCAGATCATGAAAACCCATACTTATTAGAAAGAATATTGCAATCTCTACTGTATACCCTATCTTACATCCTAGTTTGTGGTCAGCATAGTTATCATTATCCTGCAAGGTGCATACATGATCTAAATAGCAAACGATCTTGCGCACATGTCCAGAAAAGTTGTGTTGATATTTCATTCACTCTCATTCCTTTTAGCATAATTGATTTTCCAAAGTGTCATTCAGCAAGTATTTTTTTCTTTCTATATCACTGTTTTTAATCTCTCTCTCTCTCTCTCTCTGTCTCTTTCTCTCTCTCTGTCTCTCTCTCCCTCTCTCTCCAGCCCCTGTGTGCCTAGATGAGAACACGGCTCACCCAGACTTGATCATCTCGATGACCTTACTGAAGGTGGAGGATGCTCAGGCGTCCCAAGCTCTGCCTGATAACCCCGAGCGCTTCGACAGCATGCTGGGGGTCCTTGGTTCCCCAGGCTTCCGGTCGGGCACCCATGCCTGGCAGGTGGAGGTGGGTAACCTCACTTCCTGGACCCTGGGGGTGGCACAAGAGCGCGTGGCCAGAAAAGGTGTCGTCAAAGTTAATCCAGAGGCGGGACTTTGGGCGGTGGGCCTGTCCAATGGGAGTGACTACAGCGCGGGCACGGCCGAAGTGGGCACCCCTCTCGCGCTGAAGCGCCATCCGAAGAGGGTCCTCATCACACTGGACTGTGGCGCTCATTGGTTGTCCTTCCACAATGCAGAGGACATGACCCTCATCCACACTTTTAAGGACGTGGCTGAAGGGATGCTCTATCCTTACTTCTCACCATGTTTGAACACAGATGGGGGGAATGCAGGCGCCCTTAAGATCTGCCCAGAAAAAGTGACTGTGTCCAAAATCTCAGTCCAGGGAAAGCTTCAGTAACTGGACATATTTGCACATTTGCAGGACCCCTTTTCCAATGAAATGTGTGAACAAATGCACAAATTCAAATAATGAAGAGATATTACTGTTTCTTCAACATTACTTTATTATTGTGGTTTTCTCTTGATTGAATAGTCATTAATTGTCATAACAGAAAGTGCAATCTACAGCTTTGAGCAGCCTGTATCCGTTTAAACATGTGGTCATAATATACTGTGCATGTACCATGATATTTGTACTGTAGGTTTCTTTATATTTGTACGTCTCTGTTTCAGATATTCATTTTCCTGTCCTGTTTTTACATACAAATATTAAACCACTGGTGTTGGTATTACAATAAACTACTTCAATCCAACAACTCACATTCTTAATCCAAACCGCCAGCATTTACTGTATTACTACTGCATATGCTTGAAATAATGTCAACATGCCAAGGAAGTTGTCGTTGATCATATGATCCCTGCCAGAGAAGAAGGAAGCATCCACAGGGTGTGTTTTCAGTGCCAACGTCACACCCACCTGCTCAGAGTTCAATAAGCAAATGAGGCCGTGCAAAGTACGGAAGTCATAAAACCGGCACTGCAGGTAACCTTTCACCAAAGTGAAAGTATTCTTGTCAGTTGTGTTGCTTCGACCAACCGCATTGCTGTCTCTTTTTTTTAGAGACTTTTAGAGGTATTTTTTCTCAAGAGATGGCCTTCAGCCCTTCGTCCCTGGAGGATGACCTGCAGTGCCCCGTGTGCTGCGATCTCTTCGCCGACCCGGTGGTCCTGCACTGCAGCCACAGCTTCTGCCGCCTCTGTCTGGACGCGTACTGGAAGGATCAGCCCAGCAAGCCGTGTCCTGTGTGCCGCCGTCCCTTCCCTGGGCGAACCCCGCCAGTAAACCTGGCCCTCAAGAACATTGTGGAGGTGTACAAGAGGGAGCAGGAGGAGGGGGCTGACCACAAACACACTCCGGGGGGGAGAGCAGGAGTACGTGGACAACGAGAGAGGGGAGAGGAGGAGAGGGGGGAGGAGGAGGAGGAGGAGGGTCGTTGTAGTCAGCATGGGGAGAGGCTGCTCCTCTACTGTGAGGTGGACCAGGAGCCCATCTGCATGGTGTGCCACCTGAGCAAGAGGCATCGAGGGCACCGCACGAGCCCAGTGGAGGAGGCCGCCGAGGAGCTGAGGGTAAGGGGCTATATATATATATATATATATATATATATATATATATATATATATATAAGGGGCTTGAATTTCCCCTTGGGGATCAATAAAGTATCTATCTATCTATATACGGAGACTGATCTGGTCCACATCGGGCTGATCTGAGACATCTCACGCTCAACTGCTATAGACCTTTTCAACTGCATAACAAACTTGTTGTGTTCCCAAGGCATTTATTGTGCCACAGAGAACAACATTGAGCTAATGGTAACTTCAGGACCAACCAAGTTTTAAAGTTGACATTTTATAGAGCATTACGCTTTATCTGGTAACACTTTATATGAAGGGGTCTACATAAGGGTGACATGTCAAATACTGTAATGTCATCTTGCCTAATGTGAAGTTGTCATAATGATGACGCTCAAACAATGTCAACTTGACGAAAACCGAATGACACATTATGGCAACAGTCATAAACATCAATAATGTGTCATGTCATTCTTATGACGGTCACCCTTACTGTATGTAGACCCCTTCAAATAAAGTGTTACCCTTTATTTTCATTTCAACCCTCCTGTTGTGTTTGTTTCATATTTACTACTGTAGTGTAAATCCATAGTAACACATATACTTTATTAGTCATCTAATGTTGTGATACTCCTTTGTATCAAGTTCTACTGGATATTACCAGTTTTTAACTTCCATTTGCTATTCATGGCCTGCAGGCCTCATTGACCTGAGCAGCATGCAAATCAGAAAGGAGAACACTCTATTGGGCAATATGCACTGGCATAGAAGCAGTGAGGGGAGTGTCTTTGAAGGTGTGCTTGTGTGTGTGTGTGTGTGTGTGTGTGTGTGTGTGTGAATGTACAGAAACACAAACAGTCCATCTGATCAATAGGCGTGTGTGGACTCAATTTTGTACACTGATAATTGTTTCACCCATTCATTTCTAATGTCCAGTCATTTTTGATGGGGAATACACATGGGGTTTTTTAAAGTTAAATATAATACCCACATTGTTATGAAAGAAAAAAAAAAGAACATAGTTTAAATTGGACCGTAATTCAACAAGTGGGTTAAAATATCTGCACAGATTTAAAACATTTCAAGCGAAAACACTCTAGGGACAGATTTAAAGGGTCTATAACGATTGAGAAACAAATTGCTCACAACATGGCCTCCAGACTTGTGCAAGTTGAAGTTAAGTTGCCTAAAGGCATACATTTGAAGTACTGACAGTTACATAACTGTAAGCAAATTTGTTTATTCCATTCACAGAGCACATTTTATAGGTTTTACAGGTTGTTTGTTTATTTATCTAATTTAGTTTTTCTTTATTTCTGTTTTGCATTCTTTCATTCATTCAGGAGGAGGTCAGAGCCTCTCTCAGCAAGCTCCAGGCCAGATTTAAGACATTCAACAAAGTGAAGCAGGAATGTGCCAGAACGGCTCAGTACTTAGAGGTGGTGTACATGTATGCCCACACTCACACACACACACACACACACACACACGGAAGTAAAACTGCGCTCTGTCTTGACTTTTTGTTGATTCTGCCCCCAAGCCAAATACCTAGGAGTGCAACTGACTCTGCTAACATAGATAGACATTCTACATGTTTACCAGCACAGAATTTCCTTATATACCTTTGTATTGTATTGAAGGTTAACAGCACAGTATATTCATGAGAGAGAGAGAGAGCTAAATCTGAGATATAAAATCAGAAATATGGCAGCTTAATCAAATTGTACAACAATATAGTGGGCTACATCAGGAGAAACCCCCTGACAGAGGAGTTTGTGGAGGTTCATAAGCAGGAGTGACCAGATGAAGCTAGAAGCTAAATGTACACTTTTTCCAGCAGCAATTCTTTGATGTTTGCTGCTAATGCTAGTATTTGATGCTAACGCTTACCTAAAACTGATGATGATACTTTTTGAGCAATGTTACTGGGCAATGTTCGTAAGTAGGATAGGAAATTAATATAATGTCCGCAACACTGATAAATTGCTCTAGTCTGGTTTCACTATACTAAACTCAATCTTTTAAGATTGAACATTAGTCTGGCAGTAAAAAGCGAAAATAGGTCTGCTGGTATCCAGCCTGAGTTGTCGGGCGAAATTCAAATTCCCCGGAAGTTCAGGCAGGGTTCACCCAGGCTAAAATTGCTCCCTTTTAATAGGAAAATGCAACGTTTCGACCCTACTGGGTCTTCATCAAGCAAAAAATAAATAAATAAAACAAATCGTAAGTATTCATTGGTACTGGGAAATCGTCGTGATAATCCAATCAGAATAAATGGAACTGGTTATGTGGTTGTCCAGCAGCATTGTTCGAAAAGTTGCCCCATGTATTAGGCTATACTGTATGTAGTATATACTGTATGACAAATCCTCTCTCTCTCTCTGTCTCTCAGACACAGGCTAGTAAGACCCGGGCTCAAATAGCGGAGGCCTTTGAGGAGTTACATCACTTCCTGCGTCTAGAGGAAAATGCCAGAATGGGTCAGCTGGAGGAGGAGGTGGAGCTGAAGACCATGATCATGAAGGAGAAGGTGGAGAACCTGATCAGGAAGACAGAGGCCATGAACAACACCATCAGTCAGGTGGAGAGAGAGCTGGAGGCCAGGGACTCCATCTTCCTCCAGGTAAACAAGAGCATCCTCACAGGTCCATGCATCATGAATGTTTAGTTGTAAACACGGTCTTTCACACATCAGAAAGCCAATGTGCTGCTGCATCAAAATGTACTGTACATAGCCTAATATTTAATATTTCTTTTGTTCTTCTTTGTTTTGTCATCTGGTAAAAAGAATAAAGAAGAAAAAAAAGATAGTTCAACAATTGCATAACCCATGGTAAAGGTTAAAGCACTCTCTCACATTGCTGAGTCATGTTTCACTGCAGTTTATGTGACTCAGGGACTAATGTGCTAGCTGGTTTGTATTTGTTAGATGAGTCAGGTCTTCACAAAAACACCTGTGAGGTAATGATTTTGAACAGTGTTTACTGACGTATTGCTTTTTTACTTTCTGTAGGCTTACAGCAAACACCAAGAAAGGTACAGTAAACTCTCCAACACATGCTCTGTGTGTGTGTGTGTGTGTGTGTGTGTGTGTGTGTGTGTGTGTGTGTGTGTGTGTGTGTGTGCAGTATGTGTGTGTGTGTGTGTGTGTGTGTGTGTGTGTGTGTGTTTAAGCGATAAAAGGATCTAGTTTTTGATAAAAAAAAACCTAGTGACCTTAAAAGCATTCAGCTTGGCAAACAAACCCTGTTGGCACTGACGAAAGCTTGCTCCGTGACCGGTGTCTTTTGGTGATACAGTGGGCATAGTATTGTGCTTTGAGAGCTGAGAGCTTTTTCTTCATTGTTTTGTGGGGTGTCATAGATAGGAATACAGAAGTACATATCCTGCTCAACTGGTTGGAAGAACATGTGCATATATGTCTTTCTTATCAATCTACACCATCACTATACACCATTAAAATGTATTTGAGGTGACGCCAGAGCAAGTTATCTGATAAGAGCATACTGTACCTCAAAAGGTGGCTAACGGCTGCATAGAGTTGCCGTAATGCCCTTATTGTCTTCTGGCCCCTTCTGTGTCCCCCTCTCAGTCTCAGGGAGAAGCTGGCAGGGCCGGACCCGACTCTGGTGACGGGCGCGCTGATCAACGTGGCATCACACCTGGGCAACCTCAAGTTTAAAGTGTGGGAGAAGATGAAGGAGAATGTGGAGTTCTGTGAGTGGCTGCTGGTCAAACCATTCATACATTCACACCTTACATGTTTCTTATTAGTTTACACATTCGTTGTCTTTCTTTGTGTAGATTGTGTGCTTAGCAATATCCCAAGGATCAACATGAAGTATTTAATTCAGGCAGGGTAGCACTAACTTTGTGCTATGTGCTTCATTAGCATATATGCTATTGTGCAGCCATGCTTGTACTTTATCAGTGACCTGGGGCTGTCTGTCAATCATCTGTGATGCTCCTCCCAGGTCCGGTGATCTTTGACCCCAACACAGCCACCCCGTGCCTCAGTGTGTCCGACGGCCTGACCAGCGTCCACGACGTGGGTCACCAGCCGAGCGTCCCCTTGAACCCCGAGCGCTTCGACCGGTGCGTGTGTGTGCTGGGAGTCGAGCCTCTGGGCCCCGGCACACACATCTGGGAGGTGGAGGTCGGCGGGAGGGAGAAGTGGAACCTCGGGGTGGTGGCCGAGTCGTCCAGCAGGAAGGGGGAACTGCAGGTCCACCCCGCTAACGGCTACTGGGCGCTAGCACTCCGAGATGGGGGCAGATACAGCGCCTCCACTCTGCCTCCCCGCGAGCTGAGCCTGAAGGCGAGGCCTAGCGCCGTCCGCATTATATTGGACCACCAGCAGGGGGAGCTGTCCTTCTACAATGCTACCGACATGGCGCTCATCTACACTTTCCGGGACAGCTTCACTGAGAGACTGCTGCCGTTCTTTTCACCTGGTGTGATGAAGAAGGGGACCAGCGTTTCCAAGGCAATAAAGGTCTGCAAGGCAGACATTAGAGTGACACTTGACCCCTGAGGTTTTGTGAACAGTGCCATGCGAGGTGTACAGATTGTTGTAATGTTAGAGGGGTCAGTAGCAGTGTCAGTTACTACGCATTTGTCTGTGTTAACATTTGTATTACTGCTGTGCTCTGGAAAGAAAACATTACTATTTATTTACCCTGAGGTGCTTTTCTGAACTGTCCTCTTGAACTGGCTTTCTCCAATTAATGTTCATATTTTTGCCTTTTCTTACCCATTATATGTGTAGCATGTGTATGCCATACCTTTATCGCATGTGTTTGTTCCATGTAGGAAGACTGCAAATGTCTTCATCATTAAGCATGAATTAAACTCATCTCACTTGCCTAAATTCCTGACTTTTCTAGTTTGTTATGGTATTTGCTTTTTTATGCTACCTTTGCGTTACCATGACACAGCGATTTCAAGTAAACACACAGCCGCTGTGGAAAAAAACCAAACTCCACCTCTTATCACTTCATCCCCAAATCCTCTGTTGGACAGAAACACACGCTAACCTCATCTTACCTTTCGTCAGCTGTTATCTCCACTTGGCCCATCGGTACACAATCCCCACCCCCGTTTTTCTGCATGTGTGTGTGTGTGTCTGTGCACGCAGATGTGTATAAAAGAGACGGGAGTTTGGGTCTGCTAACACATTCACGCTACAACTCCTCACTCACACAGACAACATGAAGGCCTACCTGCTCCTGCTCATCCTGCTGCCTCTGTGCTTGGGTACGTCTGTCTTTCTGATTTTGCACACACTCATTCTATGCATAAGCTTCCTGAATCCTGATTAAATCCATTGATCACGTTGATATGGACCTTTCTCAACATAATCGATTTCACATACACACATTTGCATACTTTCTAGGTTTCAAAACACAGTGTAGCCTTAAAACACTTCCAATCCAACATACTGTATACACAGGCAGAGGAGAAGTGTGTGTGTGTGTGTGTGTGTGCACTGTGCATGTTAGATTCGATAAGGTTACAGAATGGATTGATGGCTGTTAAAAGGCTGTCAGAGGTCATGGCACTGCCATCCTGAGGTAAATTATTTAGATAGGATAGACTGTCTGCACTTGTGGACATGGATGTCATCCTCTGAGAACACTGGGGTGGAAGAGTTAGTCGTCACCTGTCAGACTCTGATGTTTGTCTCGAAGTCATGTTACAGTGTTAGATCGTCAGTCAAATGTTGTATTTAAGAGAACTCTTTAGAAAAGCTGTCTGTCTGTCTCCTCCGCCTCTCACTGGCTGGACAAAGACAGCATCCCTTAGACAAACAGGGCTGTCAATCACCCTTCTGTCTAATCGAGATTAAAAGAAGCCTACGACAGTAAACTGAAGTTTGTTGCCTTTTGTTCGACAACCTAAACGAGACAACAGTCTCTTTGCAGAGTGTCACAGCCCATGGCACCTCTCTCTCCTTTAGCAAATTGATGTTTTCTTTTTCCCACAGTAGACTCAGGTCAGGAGAGAGACGCCAAAGTAAATAACTGTGCTGCTTGCTATCATGTGATTCCGCTGTACTCTCTTATGGTGCAATGACAGACTGGCAAACATACTTTGAACACAATGTTCAGGGACATTGACATTGCTATGGCTTTAGAAGCGTTTAGCATGTGAAACAGATATCATGCTCTGGGAAGTCAAAGTGTGCTTTTTGTATTCATATTACCACTGCTGAGGGATGAGATGCTGAAGATATTAGCGTTTGAACCAATCGTAGTACATGTGAGCAAAGGTATCTAGATTTTGAATTGTTGATATTGACATAGGAGACTGTGGTCTGTTTCTTTTGGGTCATTCTGAAACTGAACCTTTGGATTTGTTTTGAACTCTTCACCTACTCTCTTCTTCCTTGTTCTTTTGCCCTGTTCCTCTTCTCTGCTCCTCCAGCCGACTTTCAGATAAAGTGTAAAGGGGAGGACTTCCTGATGGTGAGGGATATGGTTCTTCAGTGTTCCAGTAAAACCAAGCAGGTCTGCTACACCAGGAGTAAGTAACCGTGCCCTGGAGCACATCTCACCCGCTTCACTCACATCAGGCTTTACAGGCCTAGTCAGAACCGAACCTACAGATCGGTTCCTATCAGTTTTACCCAGCAAATCATATATCAGCACATTATTTATTTAGGAAATGATCATTTCACTGCATTCTTTACATTAGTAATCATATGCATGTGACACATAAACATCCTTGTATCCTTGTATTTCAGAACCATACAGAATAATGAAACACCTCCAAACTAAACAACTACTATGTATAAAACAAGCACAAAGCTACCTATTGCATCATACACTACTCTTGTAGTGCAAGCAAAGTTTAGATGGCGACATCACATCCTTCTGACAATATGTTAATTATTGCTCTTTCTTTTTCTCTTTTCTTTCTTTCTATGTGTGTTCTTTCCATCCATCTGCAGAGACAGGAGAAAAGGGATGTGCAAGAGAGGAGTTTTGCAAGAGACCCGGCTGGACTTGCTGTGAAGGAGACCTCTGCAATGCCTAACTCTTCCACAGGAGGGCGCTACAGCATCAGATCGATCTGCAATGTTGCACAAACCAGTCCATTTCCGTTTGACCAGTGGTTTGGATGGTTGGTGCCTAAGGACAACATATCATCATTAAGACCATTTCTTTCTATTAATGCAGTTACCATTTCTTCCTAGTTCTCTTTTTACTGTTTGATGAATTGAAAATAAACATTTGTGTAAACAAACTGGAATCCTTGCTGTGTTTTCTGTGTGCTATGCTGAGCATATTTTACTGGGCTGCTTTAGGGACTAGAGGCTGAGTAAGTGTTCCCTGCTGTATACAGGATTGAGATTATAAACGAAGGTTTCTATTGCTGGATAAAGTTGGTATGTCAATTGGAATTGTTGGAATGTCACCATCAGCCAACTGTTTCATGTTTGTGAATAAGTTGTGCAGGTTCGCTACTTTACCAGCAATGCTAGTAACACACACACACACACACACACACACACACACACACACACACACACACACACACACACACACACACACACACACACACACACACACACATTTTGTTCTATCCTAAAGCTACATCTCTGGAACATTCTGTGATTCTGTGTGTGTGTAATGTGTAATCGTTTTGAGGGTGGAATGCTGGAAGTCAGTGATGCCGAGTCAGCAGCAAATATCTTTGCCAGCAGCTCAGCTCCCACAATTCACCTGTACAGTCAATGACCTCAAGCTCAGGTTGAGAAAGAGGCAGGCACACTGGCAAAGAAAAGCAAAACAGACAACTGCGGAATTCTCAAAACGTCAATCCAACTTGCCATTTTTTTAGAACCAAAAAATCAAGCAAAATTCCATGTTACATAGGATTTAGTCAATTTAAGCAAATAATAATAATCTATATTCCACAAACCTTATGTTGATTTAGTGATAGTTGATTTATGTTGAAAAGATTATTTGCAGTTTCTTTTATAATAACAAAAACATGATGTGACGAAAGGAAAGGGCATGAGACATACATCTTTTTTAAAATGTTTATTTTCATATCTTAAAATCTTCAGTATTTTTCTGCCCTTCGACAGGAATGCATGAGAGACAGATTGGCTCAAACATTGTCACAAGAAAAACAAAAGAAACAAAAACATTTTCCCCTCCATCCATCATTCATGTCTTTGTCGTTACGACCCTACCATCGATACTTCCCGAGTTGACCGCCACCATCAAAAACCATGACGCCCCCTCTTCACTAAAGCTTCTCGAGAAAAGTAGGCCCCTTTCTGTACCCACTCTGTCATGTGGGTATGAAGAAATGCACTCTGGGAAAGGGGGCATTATTGGATAAAGGCCATGTGGAGTACTTTCACCCACCCTCCCTCCCTCCCATTCTCCCCCCCTCCGCTCTTTTGCTCTCCGGTCCCGGCACATGAGCACATAGGCCTGGCATTCTAGACCATTCTAGAAGGTTTGCAATTTTCCACTCCACTTTTTCACTTTTCTTTTTTCCCCACTCTGTTTTTCCTCGTTCCTTTCTTTTGTGTTGTATGTTTTGGATGCTAGCCCACCTTACACAGAAACAAAAGACACTGTACAAGCCTTTGAGGAGAGCAGACCATTTACAAAAAAAAAAAACAGGACTACAGGTCCCACTGCTAAACTCACACACTTACACCATGCAAACACACTTGCTCTCTCTCTCTCACACGCAAACCCACTAACACACACACAGCTGGCAAGAGAAGTAAACTTCCTGGATCCTGAAAGAGATGCGATGCAGTCATGTATCGGTGTGTGTGTGTGTGTGTGCTGGTGAGAATGTAAGCACTTC
This sequence comes from Sardina pilchardus, assembly GCF_963854185.1. Taxonomy (NCBI): domain Eukaryota; kingdom Metazoa; phylum Chordata; class Actinopteri; order Clupeiformes; family Clupeidae; genus Sardina; species Sardina pilchardus. The sequence continues at coordinate 11,178,113 of NC_085011.1, forward strand.
CTTTCACACAGACAACCCTCAAGGCCTACAACAACCAACTTCCCTCCCGCCTACCACAAAAGAAGAAAACATTTTTTAAAAATGTCCAAGGTACCCTACTACCACCTGCCCATAAACCCCCTCCAACCCAACCCAACCCAACCCCCATTTTTGCAGACAAGAAAAAAGGCAATTAATCGGAGAAACATTCAAAAGAGACACGTCTCTGGGCTGAAACTGATTGGTTGTGAGGGAGCTAGCCTGCACTGTGATTGGTAAGAACAATGCATGCCTGCAGAATATGCACACACAAAACAGGTGAGTCTCTAAGGTCATCCCTGATGTTGAAAGGACCATGGCAACGGCCTCTTGTTTACAATAGAACACAGGCACTGGAGTCCAGAAAAGAAGCTTGTGAAAATGTTCTCCTGGCGAATCAAGCAAAAAAAAAAAAAAAAAAAACAGTCCAGGGAGCTGTGGAACCATACACAATTAAATGGCTAGAACCAACCAGGGCAGATGCACCTGTACGTCCATATAAGGGAAAAAAAAGAATGGCCCACCCTGATCCTCTTCAAGTTCTGAAAGGGAAGGTGGCACACATGATCTGACAAGAGACATTGTATCAGTTAGTGCTGCACCCACCAAAAAGCTCTCTACCCACCCAGGGAAAGGAAGAAGAGGAAGAAGAAGAAGAAACAAAAAACCTGATATATACACACAGGCATACCATTATATACAGACAGCAGCCACACCACTAGAATGTACATCACAGATGGGGGGGGGGGGGGGGGGGGGCACACAGAGCGGAGATGATCAGCCTACTGGCTGCTGTCTCTAAGGGGAAAACATTATGAAAGAAAACATTTTTCAAAAACAACCCCTTGCATCTGTGAGTAAAGTAAAGCAATTTTTTAAAAAGAAGATGGCTGGAGTTTGTTGGAGGGGTGAGGAGCAGGGTGAGTGGAGGAGGTTAGGGGAGAGACAGCGAGAGAGAACTCCTTCAGTGGAGCAATTAGGGAGGAGGAGGTGGGCTAGTAAGTTAGCCTAGTGAGCCTAGGAGAAAATAAAAACAAACACACACACACACACACACACACACACTCCAATAAAGAGAAAAACACTAAAGTCAATCATATGAGAGATTCATATGTACATGTTTTTTTTCTTTTTTTTCTTTTTTAAATAAATGTTGTACGGTCAACCCTGCTGGAAGCTAAAGGAAGGCGACCATCACATTCAATTGACTGCTCCCATGTCCACCCAACCAACTCTACCACACACACTGACCATGTCCATGCATGTCTTTAACAATGGCCAAACAACAGAGGAAGACTTGCCAAATCCACTTAAGGAAGTAAATAGCCCTGTATCAGAGGAATACCCAGTCTTAAAGGGTGGCATCTACAGTGCAATGTATCCCACTGGGTGTATTCCCCTCAAAACATTTCTTTCCATTTACTATTTGAAAGCCCCATAATGTATCTGCCAATACATTATACTCCTCTTTCTCTCATCTCTCTCCAAACACTAGTATGGTCTGCAAAAAACCCCAACATACTCATGTCATGCACTTTCTATCACTCATCTATCTTGGAACTCCATGCCTTTATACACATTCTTCATTCCTGCTGTCATAATATCATCCCTCCAGGAGACCATTAAAATGGTGTTGGCCACGTCTTCCTGTTAGCATACTATTCATCATTTCATATAAAGACAAAGCAGGCGTCTTCTCTGTTTGTCTCCACAAAAACACAGATGCCAGTATATGAGTAACACATGTTACAATCTCTCTTTCGCTCTAAAACACAGACATTTGGATATGTGTAAAAAAATCTCTCACTCTCTTTTTCTCTCTCTAACTCATTCAACCATTATTTGACTTTTTTTCTGTCTCAAGATGCTGGGATGTGAGTAAGAAATGTTTCTTCTCTGAGTTACATTTCCTCTGTGACTGGCTGTGTATTCCTGTCAGATAGATCCTGAGTTTGGAGGTTCTTAAAAAAAAAAAAAAAAAAAAAAAAAAACAGGGACGTTCAGTGTGTGTCAGAGTGATGTGTATGTGTGAATGAGTGTGAGTCAATCAATAGTGATGGGAAATGGATTTTGAGGGGGGGGGAGGGTAATAATGATGACCTACTCCTTTAGAGCGACAGAGGTGTAAAACGGCATCTTACATACATTTAAGACTTTAATCACAAAAACACCTAAACTCAAACAACCACAAAAGAAGAAGAAGAAGAAAAAAAAAGTCACTCCTCTTCTAAAATGGAGAGATGCCAGAGAACCCCCAACCAACAGGAAAAAAAAGAAAGAAAAGAAAAGAAAGAAAGAAAAGGAAGACAACAGCTAACAATGAGGAAAGCTTGTGTACCCTTACAAAGACAAGGGTAAGAACCGCAAGGAGACCAAGAACAAAAAGAGAAAAAAAAAGAGGTAAGGTGACAAGAGTCCAACTGGAAGCTCAGTAGCTGGTGTATCCACAGACCAACACGAGTCCTTTTACAGAGAAGTCCAAGGGTGGTGGTTGCAGGCGGACCTGAGGCCCCCCCCATGACAGACCGGCAAGCCAGCTTCACACCCGTGTGAAGATAAGCCATCTGTGTGTGTGTGAGTGTGTGTGTGTGTGTGTGTGAGTGTGTGTGTGTGTGTGTTGCAGGAGATAGCACACGCCACTGAACTACCTACAGTATTACCTACTAGGAAACAAAATGGAGGACAGTGATAATCACTGTGACTTTAGCTTGGCTGGCCTGTGGATTGTGTTCATGGACTGTAATACTACAGGTGACCCGATATAACGTGATCGTTCAAAGCAGGAATGCTATGACTGTTGTATCATTATTACATTAGCGTGGCAATGGGACACATTCACAAGACTGGCCCCTTGAGGTATGGACGGAAACTCCCCAGTCCAACTGGGTTTAGTCCAGTTAGCCTAGCTCAAACACATGCACTGTTTCAATTCATTCATGTCTGGTGGAGATGGTGGCTGTCAATAGTATAGAGAAAGAGATTAAAATTTCTAAATATTAAAATCAAATATCGTCTGGAAGGACATATTTCATATTGCCTGCGCTAATTTATGTAATTGTGTGTATACTGCTATATTGTGGTAAGAGTATGTTCATTGTTTAATGACTGTGTGTGTGTGTGTGTGTGTGTGACGTAGTTAGTGTCACATGCTTCTTCCTGTCCCTCTCTATGCACACTGTACAAAAAGAATTCATCAAACATCAACAATTCCATCAAATCTGAGAGCAACAATGTACCCTCTCTCTCTCTCTCTCTCTCTCTATTTCTCTCTTCAACCGTTCC
>NC_085011.1:11204846-11217346 GCF_963854185.1 Sardina pilchardus
TTTGCGATGGCTGGCGTGGAGACTAAGTGCAGTCGTGTGGCCCTGAATCAGTTTGAGGTGCAGAATAGACATTCTGTGCTTGAATACCGTAGTCACAGGACTAACCAAAGGGCTACGCTCTCAATCAGCCACCTACAGCTGATGACTCAGCTTGGACACTTAGAGAGAGAGAGAGAGAGACAGTGAGAGAGAGAGAGAGAGGGAGAGAGAGAGAGAGAGAGAGAGAGAGAGAGAGAGAGAGAGAGAGAGAGAGAGAGAGAGAGAGAGAGAGAGAGAGAGAGAGAGAGAGAGCTATTGTGCAAGTGTTCTCTGAGCTCTGAGGGGACCAACGGCTGAAGCGTTGGTGTGTGTGTGTGTGTGTGTGTGTGTGTGATGAGCTTAACTCAGTTGGGAGGAGAGGACAAGGAAAAGCCAGTGTAATCCGTAATAGAGGAACAAATGACAAAAGTGAAAGAGCGGATGATACATGTTTGCTTTTAGACAGCGAACAGCACATGATGCACCTACAGTACTGTAGCACTGCGTGACTTTTGACTTTCGCTCTCCAAAACCAAAATTGCTTTTCCACCTGCAGCCATGTGAAGTCTCGAGGCATAATGCGATAACGATCTTAACTGTCATGTCACATGTGTCATCGTGCCAAGTCACCCACGGTTCTATTTTCATAACCATTGCTGTTATTGTTTGAAAATGCTTGAGAGACACCTTTGTTGTCAAGCTTCTAGAATGACTTCATTTTTGTAGGGCTTAGAACAAGTTCATTCCCTGACAACTGAAACTGTGTGGCAACTTCTTGTGGCTACTCCAGGCATTCCAGGCATAACCCTGCTACTTCTAAACGGCCATCTTCTGTTGGAATGGTTACTGTGTGTTTATGTGTGTGTGCCGCAGTGTAGGGAGGTCTGACTGAGATGTTTTAGTGTACTGTATGAACGACTATGTGACGGTTTGGTGCAGATTTGACTGAAGGGTGAGCGGGTCGTGTGCAGTGTAAGCAGATTAGGGGACGAGGAGGGAGGGGGTACAAGGGGAACCGTAGAGGAAGGAAGGAGAACATCTATACAAGAGCACGGGGGATATAGAGGAGGAAGAAACAGAGTGATGAGAGAAACATAGGCAGAGTGAGAGAGAGGGGGAGAGAGAGAGGGAGAGATAGAGGGAGAGAGAGAGAGTATAGCAGACACTAATAAAAGGGAAACGGAGCAGGAGGGGGCAGAGAGGATAAAAAGTGAGAGGAGAGAGACAGAGAGACAGAGAGAGAGAGAGAGATGCAGAGAGAGAGAGAGAGAGAGAGAGATGGTGAGGAAGCAGAGTCCATGCCAAAGCAGAGTGAGTGAGTGAGTGAGTGAGTGAGTGGGTGAGTGCTTGCATATGAGCTGCAGCAGCCCCGTGAGATCATCCCCCAGCCAGACCCAGTGCCCTGGGAGCGTGAGAGCGCGAGCGTGAACTTGGACCTGAGCGTGAGCCAGAACTTACCTAGGCTGTTTTTCTCTCGTGTGGACATTTTGGCTGGTCATGGGACAGAAACAACATCACTCAACAAACACGCACAAAAACACATATAAACACACATATGCATTCACATATACACAATACACATACACAGGGCCAACAACCACCAACACCACAACAACAACAACAGCATGTGTAGTGTGGTAAAGACACAGATGTGCTTGTAGGATGAGGAGGATAACAGGTGTTTTCTAGGAGAGAGACAGAAGGGGAGTGCAGTGGGGACTACGAGGAAACAGAACATCCAGAGTCGACTCGTGGGCATAACACAACACAAAACAACAGAACAGAACAGAACAGAACAGAACAGATAGAGGCTTAATGCTTTCAGCCTTCAGCTCCGCTACTCTGCTGGCATTTGAGCGGATAGAGCATTAACCTGATTACCTTTTAGACTCTCCTTTCAGGCTTAAAACCCCTTCAACTACCAGACTAAAGGATTTGAGACTGTGAGTGTGTGTCTGTGTCTGTGTGTGTGTGTGTGTGTGTGTGTGTGTGTGTGTGTGTGTGTGTGTGTGTTTGTACTAGTGTGTGCTTGTCTGCTTTCATGTGCATGTGTTTTCATGTATAAGGGTGCCGATAAGTGTGTGCATGACTTTATGTACAGTGTGTGTGTTCATGTGCCTTCTTCCAGATATAAGTGTGTGTATGTGTGTGCGTGTGTGTGCGTGTGTGTGTGTGTGTGTGTGTGTGTGTGTGTGTGTGTGTGTGTGTGTGTCCATGCACTTGTAATCTCATCAGTCAGGCTTCTGGCCCCTGTGGCTTCAGTGAATGATATCAGACAGTGGGGTGATATGAATAAAAGAAGTGTGTGCGTGTGTGCGTGTGTGTGTGTGTGTGTGTGTGTGTGTGTGTGTGTGTGTGATGTCTAGGCATACTGAGGGGTTAGGAGGATATTTACCTTGGCTTATCACTGGGTCTTTGTGTCTGCAGGAGAGGGAGGACAAAAACAGGATGTGGTCAAAGGGAGGGTCAACAGACAAGAGAGTTATTAAAATATTTAGAGTGTGTGTGTGTGTGTGTGTGTGTGTGTGTGTGTGTGTGTGTCTGTGTGTGTGTGTGTGTGTGTGTGTGTGTGTGTGTGTGTGTGTGTGTGTGTGTGTGTGTGTGTGTGTGAGAGAGAGAGTGTGTGTGTGTATGTGTGTGTGTGTGTGTGTGTGTGTGTGTGTGTGTGTGTGTGTGTTTCCATGCATGTTTATGTGTGTGTGTGTGTGTGTGTGTGTGTGTGTGTGTGGTGTGTGTGTGTGTGTGTGTGTGTGTGTGTGTGTGTTTGCAAGCATGTTTATGTGTGTGTGTGTGTGTAACTCCAATGTCTGCCATGAGTGAAAGGGAGAGAGAAGATGAGTAACAGTTATTAAAATATCTCATTTGCGTGTGTGACAGTGTGTGTGTGAGAGGCCGCTGTGCGTAATCCTGGTGTCTACTATGACGTTACAGAGGGAGAAATACAGCAAGCAGAAGCCAGTGGGCGAGGTGTGAGTGAGTGAGTGGGTGAGCGAGAGCACGCATGTGTGTGTGTGGTGTGTGTGTGTGTGTGTGTGTGTGTGTGTGTGTGTGTGTGTGTGTGTGTGTGTGTGTGGTGTGTGTGTGTGTGGTGTGTGTGTGTGGTGTGTGTGTGTATGTGGTGTGTGTGGTGTGTGTGGTGTGTGTGTGTGTGTGGTGTGTGTGGTGTGTGTGTGTTCATGTGTGTGTGTGGTGTGTGTGTTCATGTGTGTGTGTGGTGTGTGTGTGTGTGGTGTGTGTGGTGTGTGTGTATGTGTGGTGTGTGTGTGTGTGTGGTGTGTGTGGTGTGTGTGGGTGTGTGTGTGCGCGTGCACCACTTACTTCTCGGCGTTCTTCACCACCTTGGCGAGGAGTTTGGAGGTGGAGGCGGCTTTGACCAGCTTGTTCCTGCTGTCCTCTCCACTGTCCCACGTGCTGCTCTGAGAACGCTCCATGCCGCGCTTAGCACTGCTACCTCTGCTCCGCACACACACACACACACACACACACACACACATTAACATAAGAAGGAAGAGGAAGAGAGAAAAAAACAATCAAAATAAATGCTTTATAGCAGAGAGGTGAGTGCAGAAAGCAGCAAGGAGACACAGACAGAACACACTTCACTTCTAACACAGTGAGACGCCCAAGCTGCAGCACTGCAAACATGCAACTGACTGTGTACACAACTCCTGTTAAAATGCTACACGCCAGGTGCTGTTTGGCCTTATGGGATTAGAGGCGCTCTACTTGAAAATCAGTCTCAGAACGGATTTTCTTTCTTCTTCTAGTAAGTACTGCAGAAAGGGGCACCACCTCTGTGTGTACATTCAAAGGTAAGTGTGTGACACACTGCAAAGGCAAGAGAAACACACACACACACACACACATACATGTCTTTGTCATAGGAGTTAAAGAGTGAAGCACAATGCTTCACCAATGCTTCAAGCTCCAGACATGCATCAGCCAGGAAGTGAGAGAGAGAGAGAGAGAGCAGTCCCCTGTCAAAATGTTAGTATGCCTGGGCTTGGCTGACAAATCCAGGCCCAGGCTTGCAGTGAGGTAGGCCGAGAAAAACAGGAAGATCTTTGGCATCAATCCAAGACAGACGTATGAGAGCCAGAGAACAAGAGAACAAGAGCACAAGAACAGAGAGAGGAGAACACAGATGGAAGAAGAGAGGGAAGTGAGGGAGAAATAGAGAAGTGGATGAGAGAGAGAGAGAGAGAGAGAGAGAGAGAGAGAGAGAAAGCAGTCCTCATGCGAAGCTGTGAGAAGGGAGCGTTTAGTTGCTGCAAGAGAAGAGAGTCTCTTCCAGATCACTTCTGTTGAGCGATGATGAGCCTACGCAAAAAAACTCCAGAGAGAAAGAAAGAGAGAGGGAGAGAGAAAGAGAGAGAGAGAGGGACAGAGAGAGAAGGAGAGAAGGAGAGAAGGAAGAAAGCATCATGAGTTACTCTTGCGCAGAAGTGATCCAGTACTACTCTTGCCCTTTCAGACACACTCTGACATACACAAATCCATGAATCACACTTGCAGCGCAGGGCCCTAGCACATCCCCCTGGAAGACAGGATGTAGAGAGGGGGAAATGGGAGGAGAGCAGAGAGGGAAGGAGGGAGGAAGGGAGGAAGGGAGGGCAGGTAACCCCCCAGTGAACAACTCCGTTAGGGTCCAGGGCTGACATGCTATCCGTAGGTTACCCTCTACCTACAGGACACCCTCAGAGCAACCGGTCACAGAGGACCCTCACGTCTGCCGCCTGCCACCTCGGACACCTGAGCACAACACCGGTCAGCAGGCTGGAAGTGGTCAGCGCGTCCACAGCCAGGCGCTGAGTGGACAGGGTCAAATGGCCTCCTAGATACCGATGAGTACTGAACGGTTTGCTTGACGAGATATACTGTAGTGTTTAGACTGTAGCTGAGCTGAGCTGATCTATGGCTGGATCTACACCATGTATTTGGAAACCGGCTGCTTTCTTCCACAGAAAGTGGCACTGTGATACTGATCCGAGATCTGTCTGATCTATGAGAATTAGCTGCTTTCGTAAACTGAAACTGAGACCATCATCTGTTTCCTAATACTGACCTTGAATGTGACAAACAATGTGATAGGGAAACTTGAGAAAGAGGAAGAGAAGTATCAGTGATTACCGTAAAAGTACAAACAACTGATATTCTTCCTGATATTCCTGATATGCTATATCATCAACACGTTCTGCCAGCCTGTGCCCCCTGGACTTGAAAACAACTCTGGCGGTGCCAACTTCAACCCACACAGTTCCAGGTAGTCCTCAATAACTGGACAGTGGCCTGATGTCTGATTTCCGCTCATCCAATTGTTAGCAGATGATCTGGGCCCAGTCATTTCCTTTGGCACTGCTCAGAGACAGTAGAGTAATCAGGCTGGCTGTTCCCAGCTTAATGGGCACGGGAAGGATCTGCGTGTGTGTCTGTGTGTGTGTGTGTGTGTGTGTGTGTGTGTGTGTGTGTGGTGGGCTGGGGAGGGGGTAGCAGGAGCATGAGGGGTGAAACAAAGCTAATTGGTTTTCAGTGTCTTTGAATCTAATTGGAACTGATGGCTTCCGCAGCTAATATGGGAGGCTAATTGTGGCGGGCGGCAAGTTCTTCTGTGTGTGTGTGTGTGTGTGTGTGTGTGTGTGTGATGGGGCACGAGAATGCACGGTCATGGAGCTGAGGTATTCATACAGCCACAGCCTGACCTCATCAAAGTGTGCCTGTGTGTGTGTGTGCGTAAGCAGACTAGCATACTAGCATACCAGTGGGAGGGCTAGCACGCAGCCACGGCCGAGTGACCGTCAGACATCTGTTTCCCATCACTCCGCCAGAACCTCCTGGGCCGGCCGAACCTCAGTGACCTTGCAGTACGCTCCGACCCAAGCGGGCCTGGCGCTCTCCCCTCTGCAACACGCCACACCCCCCCCCCCCCCCCCACCTCACCTCCTCTCCCCTCCCCTCTCCTCACGTCACCTACTGTCCGTGCCTCTATCTGACCACAGTCATCCACTACAAGCTACAGCAGTTTCTGGATCGCACGAGGGAGCTGCCCCAGTGAAGTGTCCCAGAATACAAAAGCCTGGATGACCCAGGGGTGGAAAGTGAGAATTGCACTTTTCACTGGGTCTGCTGCTGGTTAGGTCTCTCCACATACACAGATTTCATTACAATACGAATGTCACGCAGAAATCTGCGCCGTGTGTGGCCGGTCAGCATCTGTATATGAAGCAGGATTTCACAGAATTGAGCAATTTTGGGCTCAGACCTGAGCTGTGTAATTCTAGAATCTTCCAGTCCAGCACAGATCTGACCCCGGACCAGCACGTGGCAGCTTCCTCGCTCCACCGCAGTTTGGAATTTCCATCACGGCAGATGCGGACTACATGCAAATTCATCTATTTTGACATCTAGAATGTTCTTAGATATCTTAGAAGGACTTCCTCCGTGCCTTCATCCGACCGAGTCAACCTAATCTGTCAGCATGCCAATGGATCTTCTGTCTGTGTATTCATTTGTGGTCTGCTTGTTTTGACGTGGTTGAATTATTAATGAGATTTACCAAAAAGGGTCACCATCATCTTTTATCAATACTGTAACCATCAGTCTATGTATTTCCAGCTATCCTTGCTGTCTCTCCAGGTCTGTGCATTCCCTGGAACCTTTTACTGTATAAAGCATCCGTCCTCCTGCCTGCATGTCTGTGTGCCAATCTCTCTGCCGTTTTGCTGTTTTTCCATGTTCATGTCTCCTCCTGTGTGTGTGTGTGTGTGTGTGTGTGTGTGTGTGTGTGTGTGTGTGTGTGTGTGTGTGTGTGTGTGTGTGTGTGGTGTGTGTGTGTGTGTGTGTGTGTGTGTGTGTGTGTGTGTGTGACCATGACGTGCCGTGGTGTGGGGCGCCGGGTTGCAGCCTGGGGAGCACTTGGACAGGCCTCTCAGCCGTGTGCTTGGTCACCGCACACCATCTCTGGAACAACACATGTCTTGTGTTTGCCTCCTCTACGGGCTAGTGTGTGCATGCACTCCCAATCGTGCATGAGTGTGTACATGTATGTGTGTGAATGTTTACGAATGTATGTGGGTGTGTGTGTATGTGTGTGTGTGTGTGTGTGTGTGTGTGTGTGTGTGTGTGTGCGTGTGTGCATGTGTGCATCTCCCTACATCATCCTTGTTGTTTTTCACTGATGTCGCAACCTCGAGCACTGGAGGCCCCGAGTCCTTTCCAGTACATATCATCTGCTTGGCCCAGTTTCCCCCTCTGAGATTCATTTGTGCGTGTTACTGTGAGCTTTTCCAATTTGCAAGGTCAGGGATGAAGTGACAAACAGCGGGAGGAGAGAAGGGGAGAGATAGAGATAGAGATAGAGAGAGAGAGAGAGAGAGAGAGAGAGAGAGAGAGAGAGAGAGAGAGAGAGAGAGAGAGAGAGAGGCGGGGGCAGGCGTGCACTCTTGTCAAAGCAGAACACACAAAGAGAAGGAGAGAGAGGGAGAGAGCTGAGAAAAACAGCCTCTGGATAAATCGAACCAAACAAGCAAAGATGTTAGCCTGTTAGCTTAGCTTAGCGTCGTGCCGTCCAAAGGCACAGCATGTCAGCCCTGGCCCCCAAACACTGCTCAGCTAGCACAGAGGAGGGGGAGAGGGCTGGAGGGGGGGGGGGGGGGGGAGCTGGAGGAACCTTTTGGCCGATGGGGGGCCCTTGCTCTCCGGCGTCTGCCTTTGGGGGGTCGGGGGGTGTGGGGACGGGGGGTGGCTGGAGGGGGTCTGGGGTCTGGCAGCGGCGACTTTATCGTTAGCCTGCTGCGGCTCCTCCTTCTCCTTGATGCCCTCCATGGCCGGCTTGTCCCCCCGTTTCCGCTCCGTACCGCTGCAAAAATAACCAAGGGTCACGTGAGGTGGACGACAGGTGAGGTGGACGACAGGTGAGTGGGTCAAGGGTCGACCTGGGAGTCGGAGGTGTTCACAGACAGAACACTCTAAAAGAGGACTGAAAAAATTTGCAGTAGGACAAATACAGTTGATACATAACAGCTTTTTGAGATATGGTGTATTATCAAAACAAAAAAAAAACACTCACACTAAACATATCAATGCAAATAGCCACATCCTTTGGTATTCAAAAAGATAAAGGCACTCCAGAAACATAAACAGAATAGACACTGATAAAAGCATGCACACACGCACACACACAGACACACACGCACGCACAACAGACCTTACACGGGCCTTTGTCCTGAAGTTACCTGAGGAAGTTCTTTGGTGATAGTTATACAAACAACAATAACAGCATTTGGAGACACCCTTTGACACAAATAGCCTAGCAGTGCCACAGACATGTGCATTGCTCTTAGAGCATCCACATCCATCATGTTTATAAAGAATGTCAGCAGGCTTCAGGACTGTTGGAAAAATAAACATTGCCCTCAGGAGCTTACAGACTGTGACAAGAGCTGTTGCATCACACAGCCAGGGAGACAATAACACACATATCTCCCTCGCGGTCCTGTGAGCATGGAAGATGCAGAGTTAACGTCTCACGATATAGCCATTCTCTCCACCCACCTGCACTAACAAACAAACTGGAGCGATCTCCTTGCCAGGTTCTATTCAAAATCAACAAGCTGTTTCCACGGTGAGCTACATGTAGCCTATGAGAGGAAGGTTATATAACGACACATAATGGTTCAAGAACGACTAGCAAACATAACAGGGAAGCCTTGTGTCAATATTGACCAGGAACAGAACGTTAGTTCTGTGTGTGTGTGTGTGTGTGTGTGTGTGTGTGTGTGTGTGTGTGTGTGTGTGTGTGTGTGTGTGTGTGTGTGTGTGTGTGTGTGTGTTTGCTTGTAACACTGTTTGGCATCTGCATAGTGCTTTGAAATTGTTTGTCTGTATTAGTGATGCTCCGATCGATCGGCCGCCGATCATGATCGGCCGATATTGGCTAAAAATGGCTTGATCGGTGAAGCTCAAAAGCGCCGATCAAAAAAGCCGATCATGTGACCTAAATTACTTGCGTGACATTTTTCCACCTGCAGGCGCGGCGCACAGGCACACTGCAGCCTAGAGTAGAGAGGAGCTTGCAGTGGCAAACATGAGTAGGCTAAAGGTTCAGTGTAAAATTAACCATTTGCAATGTAGGCCTATGTCGTGCTGAAATCCCTCGAGGTGGAAGCCACCAAAGACGTTTTAACACCACTGACGGACAACTGAATATGTCGGGTATGAGAAACTAAACCAGCCAACTTCCCCATCCTTCAATCAGCCGACTGTAGGCCTACTAACGATAGGGATGATAAGAGATGGAAAGGCATCACGTTCAGAATTAATTTGCCTCCACGAACAACCTCTATTCGTTGTGGAGGATAAAGCCCTCCTTATACAGTAGTTACGATTTTGCAAATATCTGTAGCCTAAAAGATTTTTGAAAGACAGTCAGACTCTCACATCTAAAGACAAATCATAGAGTTTAAGTCACAAACTAGTCACAGACTATGCAGACATGCGATAATATCAGACATGTTTGATATTGTTGTAACGGCAGAATTAGAAAAAGACTCCGACTGGCTTACAACCGCTAATTGACACCTTACATTAAACGAGTACACGGGAGCGCGCCGCGCCATGATTTCTGTCCCGACTTTGGATATTTATTCGCCGACTGTGAAAACATGGCAATATCGCGCAATGTAAGTCGGCCCTAACCTGCCTTGATCTACGATATTACCCCGTAGGCATGAAATACTAATGTGTATCTCCCCGCATTACCAAACAGTGTAGACTACATTGACAAGCTGAAGAATAGGCATATTAGCTTCCCAAGCGCAGACGCTTGTCCAATGTCCCTGCTAGCTTAACAGCGCACTTTATTGACTCAAACTGGTGGCATTTAACGGCATGTTTCAGTCATGGGGGATTCCAAGAGAAAAAAGACTTGCAATTTATTGCTTACAGTAGCTTACATTATTTCTTTTTTTGGGATTTGGAACAGAGAAAAAGCCATAGTTTTGCGCTTTGTGGCAGTAGGTTTTGGTGTAACACGTTTTTCATTTAATGTAGTCAGTCTATTTAGAGGCTATACTTTTCAAGTAGCCTAGGCAATGTAATTGCCCATCCCATTTAGGTGATCTGTGTGTTGGTCTGCCTGACCCCCTCCTTGTGTGAAATAATTTTATGTCTCGCTGCATATTTGGAAAAGATGGCCAAAGTTATTTCATTTTCTAAATACAAATCGATAAATGGTGGTTCTTCAACATCTTGACTTGCCTATAGGCCTACTGTCTTTTATGCCACTTACATTAATTCATAGTTAGTTTAATTCCTACAAATGATGCAAACTCTGCTAGACTATTGTTAAAAGACTCTCATTCCCCTGCCATTCTGTGATCGGCAGTGATCGGCAATCGGCCGATCATGATTTTGATGATCGGTAATCGGTGATCGGCCCCAAAAATGCTGATCGGAGCATCTCTAGTCTGTATTGTGTTTGTATGAAGTGGGTGAGATATTTGATATGTACATATTTCTGAATGTGTTTGTGTGTGTGAATGTGCTTGCATGTATGTGCGTGTGTGCTTGTGAATGTGCATGTATGTATGTACTGTATATGTATGCGTGTGTGTGTGTGTGTGGGGGGGGGTGTGTATGTGTGTGTGCCTGTGAATGTGCATGTATGTATGTATATGTATGCGTGTGTGTGTGTGTGTGTGTGTGTGTGTGTGTGTGTGTGTGTGTGTGTGTGCGTGTGTGTGTGCGTGTGTGTGTGTGTGTATTCTCCTGCGTACTCTCCTGTGTGTGTCCCCTACCTCTTGGCTGCCGAGGAGAGCGTCTCCTTGCGGGCGATGGAGACGGTGGTGGTGTCGCGGTGCGTCTTGCGTCCGCTGGAGCCTCCGTTGGCGATGCAGGACATGGAGTAGGCCTCGCGCAGCGGGTTCTGACCTGCAGGGGGCGACAGAGAGATAGGCCCAATTAAGACATGGCTGTGATCACATAAGAAGCAAACGTATTCATCATCACTAATGGAATCACAGTTATTTTCACTATAAACAATAATCCTTTGGCTCCTCCCACTATCCATCTACATCATCATCACCATGACCATTTTCATGACATCAGCATGACATCACTAATGACAGTGTCATCAACAGTGTCACGATGACCACTCTGTCCACACGCAAAAGCGCTACTCTTCCCTGACAGCAGACACTGAAAATGCCGCTCACTCCAAATGCATGCAGAACTAATTCATAAGCTAACATCTCAATTACATCAACACCCTTGAGTGGCTAAACTTTACATGCACAAGCAACAATGTATGTGTCTTTTATTATTGTAGATAACTGCACAGAGACGTCATGTGGTTGCTTTACTCCAATCCTGTGGCTACAGAATATTGTTGATATCATAAGACCGTAATTAGGGAGAAGAAATACAAGATACAAGGGGGGGGGGGGGGGGGTGAGTGTGTGTGTGTGAGTGTGTGTGTGTGTGTGTGTGTGTGTGTGTGTGTGTGTGTGTGTGTGTGTGTGTGTGTGTGTGTGTGTGTGTGTGTGTGTGTGTGAGTGTGTGTGTGAGTGTGTGTGTGTGTTACAGCTTTCTGGCGCATCCTCTGACATTTAACTGGGATCAACAACACAAGAGCGTTGGCAGTGATATCTAAAACTTGGATCGTTTTGATCATTTGGTCTCATCAGGGTTTTTTTTTTGGATCTCTGAGCTTTGACCCTGAGGTGCATTCAAATTCTTTGAGCGGAGACCAACGTTTGAGGCAAACACGTTTTCTTTAAGTTGTTCAATTTGAACGTACAAGTAAAAATGGCAAATTGTTAAATGTCAATGGCAAGCCTCCCATTCATGTAAATTCACAGGGAGTTACCTCTTCAAACCATTTGGGAAAGTTTGGGAATGTTTGTGAACGTTTGCCAAACATTTACGGCAATATCTAAGCAAATTGCTTGCTAATGACCACAAAAACTTGCTTTAGCAAATGTGCCAATGTGAATGCACCTCCACAAGGACCAAAAGAGGAGGCACCAGCATAACGACTTTGAGAAGAGATTAATATGATTGGCAGCAGAGGGTGTGGTGAGAAAAGGCTGAGGGACCGAGCACAAAGGACTGTCTGGGGTATGTCCCCATTTAACCCAGCTCCTCACTCTCAGCAGCCCCTCACACACACACACAGGACCACAGGCAGGCATGCTCTCTCTCACACACACACACACACACACACACACACACACACACACACACACAGGCTCTCTCTCTCTCTCTCTCTTTCGCTCACATACACACACACACACACACACACACACACACACACACACACACACACACACACACGATGACACTGGCACAAGCACACACCACCACAACACCAGCTAATTGGATCAGGGTTTAAGAGATTAAATCAGTCCTGTCTGACAGAGACAAAGAAAGAGACAGAGCAGAGCAGAGCAGAGCAGAGGGAGGGAGGGGAGAGAGAGACAGAGAGC
>NC_085011.1:11244846-11249846 GCF_963854185.1 Sardina pilchardus
CGCTTTTGAGTCCCATCCCAATCAGGGATAGCAGGGCAGTAGGTCTCCCCCTGGGGGAGGGGTAAAGAGCAGAGCAGAGCTGAGCAGAGGAGTGGGGGAGGGAAGAGAGAGGGAACGAAGGAGTGAACTAGAAGGGAGAAGAGAGGAGAGGAAAGGAAAGGAAAGGAAAGGAGAGGAGAGGGGGGAAAAGGAGAGGGGAGAAGAGAAAAGGAGAGGAAAAAAGGAGAGGAGAAGAAAAAATGAGAGGAGAGGAGAGAAAAAAAGGAGAGGAATGCGAGGCCTTCACACTGCAGACGGACGCGTCTGACAGAGTTGGACATGTTCAGAGCCTTGCCGTCCTACGCACGGAGCCAGAGACTCACCAGCCAGAGCTGCAGCAGCAGCAGCAGCAGCAGAAACACTGCCACTTCACACAGACACTTCAACGCAAGCACTTAACACGCCACGGCAACCCAAAATGCTACTGCTAACCACAGACACACAAGTCCCTTTCCCACATGAGCGAGACATCCGGATGTCAAACGGATATCAAACGGGTGGCTGTATGTGGGAACGCAAAACTCGGGTATTTTCTTACCCGGAAATCACCCTACTAGCCCCCTAGTACTACTTCTAGATGTTACCCGGGTGCGCTTAGGTGGGAACGCAGCCGGCACAGTTCTGGGTAGAGATGGGGGGCGTACCGATGACGTATAGAAATGCGCCCTTGCAGCCTGCTTGCAGCGCGAGGCAGAAAGTACAAATTGCCATGGTAACGATAAACATTGCCCTACGAGTATGAACACAGACACAGACGAGAACACCGGAGTACAGAAAACAGTGACATTTTGTTGTGTACGTAGCCTACAATAAAAATGTAAACTGCAATCACGTTGTTGTGTTTGTTGCAGGACAGGCAGGATTATCCTTGCAAACGTGAATAGCTTGAAGTGTTGTCGATTAGCTTGCAACTAGCTGTTTACTACATGGTTAGCAATGAACAGCTAATAGTAACGTCGCTGTTATTTAGCATTGTTGCTTTTTGTAGGAGTTGGGAAGGAGCCTCAGACCTCTGTGTGCTGTTTATATATTTTCCAGGTGTGTCATTATTTTCTATTCATTTGTTGTGTTGGATGTTTATACACACAGACACACAGACACACAGACACACAGACACACAGACACACAGACACACACACAGACACACAGACACACAGACACACAGACACACAGACACACAGACACACAGACACACAGACACACACACACACAGACCAAACACACACCAAAATGGCACAGCTAGCAAAACCATGTGCATCTTAAAAGACTGACAGATAGGTAGCCACAGCCATCTAGATATTTGCACTTTACTGTGAAGCACTTTGGTGCGGCTCAGCCGTCTGTAAACCGTGCTATACAAATAAATTTGACTTTGAATTTGACTTTGACTAGATAGACACAGAGATCAATATGGAGGCAGCCACACATGCATGGATATAGACCCTTGTCTTGAGCACTTTAACGACTGGTCCGCACCCCTGGGGCAGACGCCCCGCAGAGCCGTCGTCCACCTGCCCTGCGTCACACGAGTGGGCGGCTCGTGGCGGGGCGGGCCGGCTCGCGTCTGAAATGACAGGGCAGCTGGCGCCCTCGTCCACTAACCCCTCTCCTCCTGCCTCCTCCACCCCGACGCTCCGACGCTCCGCAAGCCCAAACAGAGAGATCCACACGTCAAGTTGAGACAGGGAGGAGGAGGGCCGGGGCCAAAGCAGAGCAGAGCAGAGCAGAGCAGAGCAGTGCGGAGCTCCAAGGTGTGCACTGAGGAACACATTAGCTGGGAATGGTGCACCAGTGAAATCCATGCCCCGCGTCTAAAATGACACTGCGCATTAGATCTAACCATGTGGGTCTATTCATGTGTGTGTGTGTGTGTGTGTGTGTGTGTGTGTGTGTGTTGTGCAACAGCCAGTGCTAAAACAGATGGTTCAGTAGCTGTTGTACCAGCTTGCTCTCTACCCTGCACATGTAGCTCAACAGATTGCACATTGAGTGTGTGTGTGTGTGTGTGTGTGTGCACGCGCATGTGTATATGTGTGTGTGTGTGCATTTCCGTGTGGGCCTGTGCCTGTCTTTAATGAGTGTGAGGGCAGCTGTCTAGAGGTCTGTAGAGGAGCATGCATGAGCAGTGTGCACGTCTGCATGGGCTTGTGTGAGTGCAGAGGTGTGCATGTGTGTGTGGGGCAGTGTGAGCTGACGGCATCTTGTCTAGATGCCTAGGCACTGCCTGAAACTGCTTACTCATTGCTGCGTGTGGCTGTGGTTGTGTGCATGTCTTTGGCTGATGTTCCTATGATTAGGCCTGTATCTGTATGTGAGTGTACGTGTGTGTGTGTGTGTGTGTGTGTATGAGAGTATGAGTGTGTGTGTGTGTGTGTGTGTGTGACTGTGTGTGTGTGTGTGTGTGTGTGACTAGGGCACAGGTGTCAAACTCAAGGCCCGCGGGCCAGATGCGGCCCGCCACGTCATTTCATATGGCCCGCGAGAGCTTTAAGGGTCTGATACAGTATGTGGCCCGCGAGAGCTTAAAAGGTCCGATACAGTTTTTGCGTATAGGCAATACACTGCAATACAATGCACGCATGTGAGACTGACAGGGAGGCAACATCAACCACCTTCCTCTATGATCAGTGCAACTGGCTACATCAGATGTGATAGCAACGTGTACGTGTGAAAACAAAATAGACCAGTATTCTAAACTATTTTAGCGAACGGAGCGCCTAAATTACGCGCTCGGTTTAGCCTGCCTGTGAAACGCATGATTGTTTGAAGTGCGTGTGCTTCTTTGAGAGGGGAATCGATGTAAGTTGTAAACTACGTGATACGTTTACGTCTACGTTTAAAAGGCATGTATAATTGTGTGTAGTCCTATTATCCAAAAAATCCAGCTCCAAATCCTTGCTAATCGAGCAAGTGATTGTTTGGCCAAAAGCGAAAATAAGCCTATTCTGACCGAGAAGAGGTGCATTCATATCAGGCAAGCAGAGGTATGCTAGAAGTTTGTAGTAATCGCCCTGTTGCTTTGCATTTTCATTTCAGTTAAAAACGAACAACATAGAATCCACACAACACCTTTCAACTTTAAAACTTCAAAGAAAAAGTCCACCGGGACCGTTCGCTTCTACTGTATGGAACAGTGTAGGCCTAGGCTAGTGACGCATTTCATATGGATGCACTTTTTGACATGACAGTTAGCCTACTCGTTTGCATCACTTGCTAGATGTAAAACTGCATTTCGTTATTGGTATTTCACTCGTGCAATGACAGTAAAGTTGAATATACTCGAATCTAAAAACTCAGAAATATGAAAAAAAAAAGAATCCATGGCATGATCTCTTCCTGACTGACCAGTGACCCTCATTGAAAAGTCAAACTGTATGGAACTGACAGTGGTGTTTTGTTTTTACAAAACATAATAATAAAAAAGAACATGTCATGCTGATACCTTTTGCTCTTCTCGATTTTAGAAGTTTTACCGATGCTAAAGATTTTGTGGCTGGTGTTACAAATCTTAGAAGTTACATCTGGCCCTTTGAGGGCAACCATTGGGCTGATGTGGCCCTCGGTGAAAATGAGTTTGACACCCCTGGACTAGGGGGTGGGGCGTAGTGAGTGAAGCCCTCCCTGAACGCAAGCCCCCTCCAATCCCCTGCGTCCGTCTCCTGGACCCCCTTGGCAGTGCTGCCTGCATTCTTGCGTCCCCTGGTTCTAATTAGCGTGGCGGAGGCCCTGCACATGGGCTGGGGTTGGGGAGCAGGGGGGGGGGTTACTGAAGCTGGGGGTACAAGGAAGCCGATACTTCACACCAACCCCTGCACCCGGATTTTAAATACCACCACCCCATTCCACACACACACTCTCTCTCCCTCTCTCTCTCTTACACACACACACTCCCTCTCCCTCTCTCTCACACACACATACACACAGTCCTGCTCCTACTGCTGTTAACTCCATTAGCAGCCCACTATCACCTCCAGCGGACGATGCTGCTGGCACACACACACACACACACACACAGCACATCTCGATGGCGGAGGGAGAGCTGCCGAGAGCAGTCATCGCTTGCTCACCGCTAATAACCAGAAACGTCCGTCTCCACTAGCAGGAGAGCGCCGGCGGCCACGGAACGGTCCAAAGTCCGCAGGAGAACAGCGCCGCCGTTCCCCCATGTCGTAAAACAACGAGCGCGGGAGATGTCGGTTCTCGGTCGGTCCGCGGGAGTTTGTTCGTAACTCAATCCAGGAGACCACATACATCAATAAATCCAATTAACTCATTTCACAGAGGGCATCTGGTTGCATGTTTAGACCGGATGGTTTTGCAAACGTGCTACAGTGTGGGCGCACGGAGCTGCCAGGTTTCTCACATGTAAGCAACAGCCGCCCTGACACCTCAATTCCAGGGTAGCTTGGCGTGTGTGTGTGTGTGTGTGGGGGGGGGGGGGGGGGGGCAGGGTGGGGGAGGGGTGGGCGTTGGGGCGCGCGG
Organism: Sardina pilchardus; assembly: GCF_963854185.1. Taxonomy (NCBI): domain Eukaryota; kingdom Metazoa; phylum Chordata; class Actinopteri; order Clupeiformes; family Clupeidae; genus Sardina; species Sardina pilchardus. The sequence goes on from NC_085011.1 coordinate 11,249,368, forward strand.
AGGCACGCAGGTCGGTGCAAGAGAGCGCTTCTGCACCTGGGCAGCGTGCCACCTGCTTGGCTGGAAACGCTTCTGCTGACAGTTTCACAAAGCATCCTGCAGCTGGAGGGGAATCACGAGGGGAAGGACCATGCTCTATCTCTGTGTGTGTGCGTGTGTGTGTGTGTGTGTGTGTGTGTGTGTGTGTGTGTGTGTGTGCATGTGTGTGTGAGTGTGCGTGCGTGCATGAGTATGTTGGTGTGGGTTTGCGTGCATGTGAAAAAGAATTTGCCTGTATGCACGAGTTCATTGTGTGAGTATAATCATGTTTGCATGTCTGTATGCTTTGTTTATGTGTGTGTGTGTGTGTGTGTGTGTGTGTGTGTGTGTGTGTGTGTGTGTGTGTGTGTGTGTGCATATGAGTGTGTGTGTGCGTGTGCGTGTGCTTAGGTCAGGATGTGGTCTAGTGAAACTGTCCTATCTCTGCCAGTGAGGGTGAA
>NC_085011.1:11254846-11259846 GCF_963854185.1 Sardina pilchardus
TGTGTTTGTCAGTCTGCTGGGTGTATGGATGTGGTGTGTGTGTGTGTGTGTGTGTGTGTGTGTGTGTGTGTGTGTGTGTGTGTGTGGTGTGTCTGGCAGAGACATCACCTCAACATCCCAGTCAGACTGAAACACCACACTTCCTGCTTCCTCTCCTGAGTACAGCAGGAAACACAACACAATTTATGAGCCAATTAGCTGCAGACCCTGAACACACAAACACACACACACACACATACACACACACACACACACAAACAAACAAACATACTCAGACACACACACACACACATCAATGTATTTATTGAACATGAACGTAAAGGCTGCCCCTAGTAAATATGCTTAATTGCCATGACAAACGTTACCACTACAGGTGCGGGCAAAGCATCTGTGATATTAGACAAAGAATATATATGAAGTACTCTCTCTTTCATCTACTCCTTTCTTCCACGACTTGACACACACACACACACACACACACACACACACACACACACACACACACACACACACACACACACACACACACACACACACACACACACACACACACACACACACACACACACACACACACACACACACACACACACACACACACACACACATCAAATCCCACAGAATCTCACACAGCCGAGCTGAGCTAACCATGCCACTATAAAGGCAATGCCATTCACCCACATATTATTCAGTAGGCTTTATTTAGTGCAGCATGCTAGTTGGTGTCTAACTCAGTTCCCAGCTGTGTGTGTGCAAGAGAGAGAGAGAGGGAGAGAGAGAGAGAGAGAGAGAGAGAGAGAGAGAGAGAGCATCTGTCTGGGCCGTCGGAATGTCTAGATATCTGCGATAGCAAAGAGGGGGAAATAGAAAGACGGGGAAAGAATTCCAGCTGCAATTTAATCTATTGTTATGAGAGAGAGAGAGAGAGAGAGAGAGAGAGAGAGAAAGAGAGAGAGAAAGAGAGAGAAATGGGAAGGTGGGGAAATTGCATTCCTGCATCTGGAATCGCTCTAGATGAGTATCCCATTCTCCCTCTCTCTCATTCTTCCTCTCTTCCTCTTCCTCTCTCTCTATTTCTCTCTCTCACTCACTCTCTCCCTCTCTCTCTGAAATACACACGCACAGATATACACACGTATACAGATTCACACTCTCCTCATTTCTTTCTTCACTCGTTCTTTCATGTATTCTTTTCCTCCCCAGACATCTCTTTCATTCCTTCTTTATCTCTCCCATCTCATTCTTCCTCTCTTTCCATTTCACTCACTCTCTCTCTCTTTCTCTCTCTCTCTCTCTCTCCACTATGAAGGAATTCTGAAACCTGATCCCCTGGTAGTCTTTCCTGCTACGGCTGACTTCCACGACAAATACACACCCACCAATACACACACACACACACACACACGCACACAAACACACACACCAAATAAACTCATGCCAAGTTCACTCTAACATAAACCTTCAGCCATAGGATGTATTGTGATGGTTTTACGGTCAGCATTTTAAACAGAGCTGTAAAAATGGGAGGAGTTCATTTGTCAGTTCAAGCACATTAATGAGTGTTTTGGTCAGGTCACTTTGGTGACTGGCTGGACTATGCATTTTTCAGTCAATGCCAATTTAAATGCGCTCCCACCATATCCCAAATATTGAAGCCTCGCCATCTAATATCAAGATAGTTTTACTTTTAAAGTACTTTTTAAATAGTAACAAAATAAGCAGGGCACGGACATGGCGTCTCGGTATTCAGAAGTATGCGCACCAGACCTAAGCTAAACACCAGTGATAGAAGTCCTCTCCAGCTCCCAGCCATAGGACGGGTGTGTTTGTCTGGCAAGCTTTAAGCACTCTAGTGACACATACCAGAAGATCCCAGAAGTAACGTTGGCTTAGGCACAGCCCTCTAACACACACACACACACACACACACACACACACACACACACACACCTTTTACTGTCTCATATTCCACAATACAATAGTAACACACAAATAAAATATGAAACAGTACACACACACACACATGCACAAATGCGTGCATGCATATATCAAATATTACAGTGCACACACACACACACACACACACACACACAGACCCCTTAAGCACCCTGCAAACACGGCACACATTGCATGTTGCCGGCTATGCTCTATTATTTGCCCCCCTGGGGGCTAATGCCTGTGCCAGTGACCCTCTGCTCAGGGAATGCGGGGCAGAATGCAGGGGGGATTCCATCTCCGTGGTGGCCGGCGTTCGGCCACAGGTGCCGTCGGGCCCGACCGCGCTAGGAACGGCAGGCGTGTGTTAGCGGGGACGCTGAGGACCCTGTGGAATGAAAGGGGGGGGGGGGGGTTGGGGGAGGCAGGGGGGCGTGATGCCTGGCGGGTGGGGAATGTGAGGGGGGGGTGGCAGGGAGAGGGGGCCGGGTGCACCTGGCCTCTGGAGGAGGTTATTTTTTAACGCGTGTCTGGCCGTGTAAGTGACGACGGGGTGCAGAGAGGGTCGTCGCAAAATCAGGCCTCGAGAGTCACAACACACACACACATGCACACGCACACACACACTCACACACCATCTCGCACACACTTGCGCACACGTCACCCACAACTGCATGCACACAACTGTAATAAACCATGAACGTCCAGCAGGCTAAAAAGTCCATCAAACGGTTGACAGAATCCAACACAATTCAGCTTCTAAATCATTTATTCCTTGCGACAGCCCAAAATGTATAAATACACCTATACAAATGTACAAATACACCTGACTCTGTAGGGTTGTGGGCCTTCAGAGCCAGCTAGGCAAGAGATGGTGTCCCTCGTCTGCAGTTTCAGAGGGAGATGAACGTGCATCAATGGAAAACAGCCTTAAATTGCCCGTAAAGGTGTGAGAGTTGGCAACCCAGAATTATTAGTAGGTGTGAAAACTCCATTAAAACATCACCACACACTTTTTTTTATTATTAACCAGCAGCCTAGCACATCTAGGAAGGCAATTAGAGAATGCAGACCTCCACTAGGACTACAATACCATGTCTAACAATGCTGGCGAACATGAACCTAAATGTGTCAAAGTGCCGCAAAGCAGATGGTAGCAACTGCAACCAAATTGAATGGGTTTCCACCTATTTTCATGGAGCCTTTGAGTGTAGCCTAAATCTGTTTACAGAGAGACCACACCAAACCACATCCTCTGTAACAGGGAAAGCAATGACTGTCAACAACATACAATCATACAATAACTCAGTGAAACACAGTGAAGGGCACTGTTTCACTGCTATTGGACAGTTTTATTCATAACGTGTGACTGGTACAAAATATCCAGAAAGACACTACAGGCCTAGTCAACCAGGCACTACTTTTAGAAACCACCACATACTTCAGTATTTTAACCAGCCTATGCAAAATCTGAATGATAAAACCCAAGCTGGCGGTCAGGCTTCGCTAAGTGCCCTCGCTAGCTTCTCCACCGCCATAATAATATATAAACCACAGGACCCACTCCTCGTCCCGGTATTGTATTAACAGTAAAAAGCGGACAAAATAAGCTTCCTCGTGGTCGTCAGAGCAACTCTCCCGGTGCCCTCGCTTGACTCATCCCGGAAACTCTCTGCAGCTGGTGCAGCATCGCCAAGGCAACTCATCCTCCAAGTCGTCTGGTCTAGCTGTAGCCTACGCGCAAATCCTCCTCCGCTTGTAACTAGGCAACGGGATGAAATGAAATGATATAATCACCCGGCGGTAGACCGGTCGGGATGAGGAGTAGACAGAGACAGACCTCGACAACCCTCGTAGTAGGGCACTGACGGATCTGGGCCTGATCTACCACAGTCTGTTTGCTGTATATGAGATGGAGAGGATCGGCTATAAGCCCAGCATTTACCAAACAGACATAGGCCTGCAATAACCTAGACAACGTGGCGAATGTTGACGTCTGTCAATTGGCCTATGTGTTGCCTCTGCTCACAATGACTGATAGAGACAACTGACTATCTGAAATATGACAGGAGAAAGATGTTAACAAGAGGCTTTCTTTTCATAATTTGCTGGTTTGAAGTGGTGTTACATCAGTTACCACGCCACCGTTATGTCCTTAGTGGACACTTATGTGAAGTCTGTAGACTATTTACAAACGCGACAGTCACTTACAGTTTCATTACAGGCTACCTGCACCCTCAGTAAATGCAAACGAGTGATAGATAGGCAATGAAATGGCATCTCTGATGGAAAGAATTAAGAATCGATTTGTTATTCAACTGCACTGATATTGTCTCGCCTATAGGCATTTGCGTGAGAGACTCCTCTGCCCATGCGAACCATCACATTTCACACGTCCACACAGACACACACGCACACACACACACACACACACACCAGCAAAAGTGCGCAGCGTTGGCATTCTCACAAGTCGTCCTCTGCATCGCCCATCCTTGCAGAACGCACCCCTGGCGATCTGGCAATATAAATAAACCATTTCCTGTCGGCAAGTTTCGCACCAACCTTTTGTCTTGGGCGTTTTCAATAATATAGTCTATCCTCATAGTGGTGTTCACACTAGACCATGGGAACCACATCGATAACTGGACAAACCCCGTGTAGCCTTCCGACATTGAGTACTGCAACGCAGACTAGTATTTTTTAGCCAAGCTTTCTATGGTCTCCAGTAAGCAATGCAATAAAACACAGTTGTCGTAAAGGAATGGGGTCTGTGTCGAGATTGCCACAAATATCTACGACACGGATAAGGTTATCTATCTCTTACATTCGTACACGTGTATGAACCGTATGAACTCAACATATCAGGGTGAACAATACATAGGTAAAATTGGCTCTATCCATGTCCAGCATACAATGGAGACATTCTATTAATAGTGCTACACGTTCCAGACTGTGGCACACTCACCTAAACTGCCGGCGAAACCGTCCATTTCTGGGGGGAAATATCGGCGCACAACACCGGAGGGTGATATTCCTGGAGGGGTCTGTCTGCCGATAGCGCCTTC
>NC_085011.1:11264846-11272346 GCF_963854185.1 Sardina pilchardus
AGAATTGAAACTCTATCATGTGTTATCAATGAATGTGAAGACATTGCCAGCTTGCCTGCAAAACTGTGCGAGACATTGCCAGCTACTGTAGTCTGCAGAACTACTTATTCTAGGATGCACTAGACTCCCACTGATCATGGGGAGATGAGTATATCTGCCCCCACAGATATCTTACCTCATAAAGTGTTTTTTTTTTTTTTTCTTATTGTTCTTTTAGACATTGGAAAGACTTTGGAAAGACATGCCACTGACACGCAACAATATGAAGTACGCATTTGTGGGCACCCTTGGTAAAGGTTGGTAAAAAGAGGTATACAAATCACTTTTTGGCAATTTGTTTTATTCTCACAATGAAAAGAATGAGGGAAAATTGAATCTTGAAGGGAAACAATACCGCTTAAAGAAATATATGTTTTTTTTTTTAACAAAAACACAATGTAGGGAGGGCAGTATCTGTACAATCCAGTATCAGTACATTTCACATGTAAAACAGTAAACAACATATTACAGTGTTACGACTGAATATTGAATTCTACGGGTATGTGGATGTCGTATCTAGTTAAATTAAAGAGAAAAGTAGTAAACACAAACATAAAAATGAATAAATAAAATAAATGAATGAAATAAATGAATGAAATTACCGGTTTAGTGATAAAAGTTCAAACGGATAATAACAAAACTCAAGCAATTGTAGGTTCAGCCTATGACAAAGTAAACAAAACAAACCACAAACAAACCAACAAGCCACCCAGGCAATATGAAATATCCAGGTCCCGCAGTAAGCTACCTGGACACCTCAGGCTGCACAGGCACACAAACTCCCCGCGAGGAGCATTTTTGCCGAACCCAGCACACCCTGGCCAGTGGCCACACTAGGCCAGTATCTGCGACACTGTAGCCACTGTTCCCGCTGGGAGTAGGACAAGACAAAACATAAGACATACACACAATGCACACAGCCATCACAATACACATGGCAGGCACTGACTGAACTAACACTTATTTCCACAATTAGGAACTCCCTTTCCAGCAATCAGCAGTAGGTGGGACAAGGGCAAAGGCAAAACAGAGACAGACGGCTGAAACGCACTAGGACCATACAACATACCTCAATAACATTGATGGAATAATGACAAAAGGTGAAAAAAGTGGTCAGTAAAAAGTGATAAAAAATTACAACTTATGGCCTCCTTACACCAAACAACTTTGACAAGATTTATGAAAGATTCTTGAAAGATTGTAGACTTTTAACTAATGCCTACCCATTCAAGCTTTACTCAAAATATCTTTCAAGAATCTCTCCAAAATCTTGTCAAAGTTGTTTTTTTTGTAAGCGGTCCATTATAAGAGAAAAGGTACAACTTATTTCTCCAGAAATGCACAACAAGCACAACGCTATAAAACACAGGTGTCACAAGTATTTCACAAGCCATGTGCTATTTCTATATGCTCTCAGCAACTTTACTCTACACCCACAACCTGTGCAGCATCATTAGCTGCACCTGTGCTGATTGTCATGGCGATAGTGTTGCGTTGGTGGGCAGCTGTGCCCAGGCAATGAAAGGCTGGCACACTCCACAGTGGCACCTCTTCACAGCTGTTTCATAACGTCATTAAAAAAGCATTCTGGCCACTGGGTCACTGAAGGCCATAATCACAGGACAGCAGGAGAATGGTTGGTCCTGTTATGGCTGTCTTCGCTTGCGATGAATCTGTGATCCATAATCTGTCCATCTCTCTCTCTCGCTCTCTCTCTATCTCTCTCTCTCTCAATCTTTCTCTCTTTCTCTTTTTCTATCTCATCTCTCTCCCTCATCTCTCTCTCCCTCTCTCACACACACACACACACTTTCTCTCTCTCCCTCCCTCATCTCTCTCTCTTTCATCTCTCTCTCTCTCTCTCTCTCTCTCTCTCTCTCTCTCTGCCACCTTTCCTGTTATTTCATTCCCCTACTTGTGTGTGGCGCCTGTCTAGCGGAAAGGCCCACATTAGTGAGCGGAGAGATGAGGAACAGATAGACGAGTGTGCAGGAGAAGCAGCTCATTAGGCGAGTGTTGATGGAGGGGCGCCCAATTACAGGGTAGTCGAGGAGAGAGGGAGAAGGAGGAGGGAGAGATATCGGAGGGAGGGAGAGAGGGAGAAACTGAAGGAGTGATAGCAGAGGAGAGGGAGGAGAGAAGAGAAAGGAGGAGAAGAGACTGATGAGTAGTGTCTCTCTCTCTCTCTCTCTCTCTCTCTGCGTGTGTGACAGAAGATACATCACATATCAGACCAGAAAGAAGAAAAAAATGACGGGATGAGAAAGAGAGAGAGAGACTGACAGAAGTGAAAGAGTGGAGAAAGAGAGAGAATAAGAGCAGAAAGAGAGAGAGAGTGTGTGTGTATGTGTGTGTGTGTGTGTGTGTGAGAGAGAGAGAGAGAGGTTCTGTGCCTAAAATGAAGAAGAAGAAGAAGAAGAAATAGTATATAATGTTTCTTTTTGAGATGAGAGTTGATCTAATATCACAAAATAATAGTATAGTAGCTGCATGGGACTGCAACCCTCTAAGTAGTACTGAACCAGCTCCTGCTATGAGTCATCCTGTGATTCCATGAGCTTTGATGTTTTTCCCCTGCCCAGATAAAGTGACTCCCATTGAGTCTGGCAAGCTGTGTGTGTGTGTGTGTGTGTGTGTGTGCGCGCGTGTATGTCGGTATGTGTGTGTGCGTGTGTGTGTGTGTGTATGTGTGTGTGTGTGTGTGTGTGTGTGTGTGTGTGTCGGTGTGTGTGTGTGAGTGTGTGAGTGTGTATGTGTGTGTGTGTGTGTGTGTGTGTGCATGTGTGTGTGTGCACACGTGCTCATTCCTGTGGATCAGTGGCATCAGCGCTGGAATCTCAGGATAAAAACTCCACGGTCTCTCCACAGAGGACATGTGGCGCGCTGCCGTGCCAAGTTATGCCCGTCTGCCAGCGCTGGTGCCAGGCTGTGATGGCCGCCTGCATGGGCACATCAGGGGATATTCATCACCTTCTTGTTATGCATTGCACTTGATAATGACACACCAATGATGATGGCATTTAACAAGTTCTATACCAGGGGCCAGATCAAAAGCAGGCCTCAGTCACACACACATGACTCTAGATTTACAACAAGGATTTAGACACTACTTTTCTGCCTTTTTTATCAAACCAGTTGGTCTGTTTCAATCTTCTATTTGTTTTGTTTTGGTTTTTTTTTTTTTTTTTTATTAAAGTTTCACTTGCCCTGCCCCTGCATATGCTGAAAAGAAATATTGGGTAATGGCATCCGAAATATGATAGTCGATGGTAGTTTATTTTTTAAAAGCACCATGTTTAAACGAAACATTACAGCCTTTAGTCTTGTGAATGACTAATGCATAATTAAATTGTCATGTGTTGTAATACACTCTAAACGGCTATTTAAAAGTTTGGAATTGAGGCAAAGGTCTGTGCTGAACTGCCTTGCATAATCAGGACCATATTGTTGTATGATTTAGTTTGGCAAAGGTCGCCCAACCAAGTGCAATCACTGCCAACTCTTGCTAGCAGTTGTGATGTCTGTGAAGTTCCTAAGTCCCTTTTAAAGATATTAGCAGCGTGTTTACATTTTATGTGTTTTGTTTTTCAAAATAATCAGAGGATTACGTGTTACCGTGGAAACTGTACTCCATCAAAACTCAGAACTCAACACTGGTAACTGCCTTCACTGTACACACCCACACAGAGTAGTCATACATAAATTATTCAAGTAAATATTTATGAAATGTAAGTAATGGAAAATACCAGAGTCAGTAACCCTCATCTCCGTACTGGACTTCTCTGTGTGTGTGAGGGAAGCCAGGCCTGGCCTGGGAGAGAGGGGGGCGTGTGTGTGTGTGTGTGTGTGTGTGTGTGTGTGTGTGTGTGTGTGTGTGTGTGTAAGTGTGTGTGTGTTTGTGTATGTGTGTGTGTGTGTGAGAGAGAGAGAGAGAGAAAGAGAGAGTGTGAGAGAGAGACAGAGAGAGAGAGAGACCAAGAGAGCACATTAATGCAGTACTTTGAATGGTCACTAGATGGTGATAGAGGGCTACTACAGTACAGGACGTGTTGTATCATGAAATCTTACTACTGAGTATGTCCATAGAGACTCACAGCAGAGCCACAAACGCATGTATCTCATTACCTCATTTATCAGATGAGGTAGACAGTGCCTCATTAATCCCCTTTGTCTCCAGAGCAGCTTATCTCAGACACGGTCCTGTTTTGGCACTGATCTGGCCCAAATCACCCGGAGCTGGAGTGATTAAGCGCGGAGGAGGGCCGTGCCAATAAACATCTAACTGGCAAAGACGGCGTAGAGTGATGCAATGGTGGGCGCGGGTGACGGCGGGCGGTGTGTGGCAGCGCTGCTGTGAGCGCCGCAGAGAGAGAGGGGAGAGGAAACCAACTGGCCTGTCCGCCGCTCGACACGCTGGGTGGCTCCTCTGAGATTCGCCTCAGGACACCAAAGAGAGCGCAGAGAGCTAATAAGTCCTGACAGCCTACTTCAAAACATCGCACAAAACAACCCGTGTCAGGGAGCCCACAATAACTACAGGCCAAAAATCAGTGTTTCATTTCATTTCATTTTTTTCTTTTTTTGTCAAGGCTCATTTGTCATTTTTGAAGCTCAAATGAAAGTCAGACTAGCTCTTTGTAGCATTTTCGTCTGCAACGTCTCATAGTAATCGTCACGCTTCTGCGGCTGACCTGTTGATGAAGCACAGTGAGTAAGCTAGCGTTGTTCTAGAAGGGGCTTTTTAACTGGTGTGCTGGTCAACTTTGGACAATGTTGCAGTTCCACTAGAGGTGAGGAGGAGGAAGAGGAGGTCATTCTTATCACATGGAGGCTGCAGAAAGATCAAATAGATTGAAAAAGAATTATGGTTGACATAATGTTACAGTTTATTGTTGTTATCACTGAAAAGTTTATTCCCTGTATTGTACATTGTGACTTGAGTACCATAGCATGGCAGCCAATGCACTGGTATTTCCTAGTGTGAATGGAGGTGGCTGCGCCTGCAAGCGCAAGACTGTGTTTGTCTACATCTCATTGTGTATTTCTGTGTTTGCGTGTGTGTGTGTGTGTGAGAGAGAGAGAGAGAGAGAGAGTGTATGTGTGTGTTTGTGTGTTTGTAAACATGTTAGTTCTGGCTACGTCTCTGCTTCCTGTCATTTCCTCATGCTGCTGGCATGGCCTCACGTCAACACTCCCCTTGATGTCCTTACACACACACACAAACACACACACACGCGGGCACGCACACATACACACGCACACAAAACACAAACACAAACACAAACTTGTACAAAACTCAAAATAACAGCCGATACAATGGACACACACATACACACACACACAAACGTATTTCAATCCAAATGTACCCTTCACACAAGCATCCTCTCTCTCTCTCTCTCTCTCACACACACACACACTTTCCACCCATGTGTGTGTCTGGGTCCATATGCCAGGCTTCTGTCCCTCCCCTGTCCCTCTCCTCATTCACGGTGATAATCTGGAAAATGTCCATTTCCTCCGCAGACACGGCTAGATTTCTGATCAGCGCGCTAAGCGCTCCCAGCTGTGTGTGCGGTGGACTACAAGCAGGCCGCCAGCAGACTGACCTGAGAGCGGTGCGCTGGGGGGAGGCTCCGGCCCACGTCTGGCCCAGGTACAGCTGAGGCCCGGGAGGAAGCTGATTGGAGGAAATTGATGAGCGCTCACGTTAATAAGGAAAGGATGTGACCTTTATGAAGAAAGGAGAGAACGGGAGAGAGGGAACGATAGGAAGAAAGACAAGAAGGAACAGTAGAAGAAAAGGAGTGAAAAAGGGGGCAATGAACAGAAAGAGAGGAGAGAGAGAGAGAGGGTGGAAGGAGGGAAGAAAGGAGAAAAGATGTGGAGAAGAAAAGAGGGTAAATGGAGATAAACAGCAGGGTGGCGTGTGATGGAGCTGAGGTGGGAGTGGTCAGGCAGCTCCACTGTATCTATATTTAGCTGATCATCATCGTTTGGGCTGCATGCTGGGAAAGACAGATGTAGGTGTGAGGTGATTGGTCAAGTCTAAACTGAGATTCTGTAAGCACCCCCCCCCCCCACCACACACACACACACACACACACACACACACACTTGCACACATGTACATACAGACATTTTGGGATCCACTGTCAGAACACATGAAACAATAAGAGTTCTTAGATGTGGTGGATTTAAAAGTATTTTTTTTAGCACCCAGTGACCTACACACTACCCCATTAACATATACTCAAACCTTCACTCACTCACACGCACACACACACATACACAACTGTACACGTTTTGTGACTGTGTGTGTTTGAGCGTGTGTGCGTCAGTCCCTACCATTTCACTTAAAGTAGCATCCAGACTGAGTACAAAATGGTGGTGGTCACAGCTACTCCGTCAGCCCTCTGTAGTGGTCACCAGGCGCTGAGGGCTCGTGAGGGAGGAGAGGGAAGCCCAGGAGACAAAGAGAGCGACAGCCTCCCAGACTCAGCCAAATGGACATGTAGGAGAGCTGGCTTACGGACAACGGCCTTGGTGAACTGGAGAGAGAGGCCTGGCTCAGATGGAGGGAGACAGAAAAAAAAAGTGTGTGTGTGTGTGTGTGTGTCGGGGGGGGGGGGGGGGGGGGGGGGGGTGAAGAAAGTATGACAAATTAAGAGCCAGAGACAGACAGACTGCCAAGATGTGAGGCTCAGAGTTTAATATAAGAGACAGGGAAAAAATAGGCAGAAAAGAGACACGGTAAGGTGTGTGTGTGTGTGTGTGTGTGTGTGTGTGTGTGTGTGTGTGTGTGTGTGTGTGTGTGTGTGTGTGTGTGTGTGTGTGTGTGTGTGTGTGTGTGTGTGTGTGTGTGTGCGGGTGCATGTGAGTGACTGGTCTTGATCAGATTTCCAGTAATTTTTGCAAAAAAACTACTGTATAATTTCATCATCATAACATAGGGCTCTAGGCCAGTATTGTATTGTGTGTGTGTGTGTGTGTGTGTGTGTGTGTGTGTTTGGCGACGTGTGTGTATGTTGCTGTTTATGTGTGAGGAGGAATCAAGCTGAAATCTGTAAATGACTTGGCTTCATCACTGTATACAGTCGGCCCCAAATCCTATCCAATCATACTTAGCCCAATGACTCACCACTGGCTAATCCTGCAGCTCTCTGGCACTGAGCGCCATTCTATCCCCTCATCTGGATTAGGAGAGGAGAAGGGGAGGGGGGGGGGGGCTCTGTAGGGTGTCCCAATACTTTAGGGAGAATGGGAAAGTGTCTATCCACCCTTAGGTGTAGGGTGTCCCAATACTTTAGGGAGAATGGGAAAGTGTCTATCCACCCCTAAAAATGCCCCTCAGTAGCAAGTCAGCTTTGGACCAGACTTGCGGCCAAGGGAGTATCCCATGATGCTTTTCAAACTCAGCCAGCGGATCAAGATGGCCGCTGGAAGAAAGAGGAGAAGGGGAGA
>NC_085011.1:11279846-11284846 GCF_963854185.1 Sardina pilchardus
TAAGTAGAGTCAGATGGATTATCAATTGGATCCATAAACAAATACTTATTTCTTTACACGTCTGCGTCCTACCCTGGACACACACACACACACACACACACACACACACACACACACACACACACACACAGAGAGTCTCTGACCAACACACTTACTTGCACTCATGAACCCCCCCAACACACACACACACACACACACATCCTCTTGCAAACATACACATATAGCGCATACTCTCATGAAGACACACACACTGACTTGATTAGTGTAGATTGCGCTGCTTGACATGATGATTGCACGTAGCTCAGCTTCTCTCTTTCTTCTCGATCCCTCGTTTTCTTCCCCCTCCCTCTCCTTCCCCCTGTTTTCTGTAGGGTTTCTCTGTCACGGCACATTGCTCAGGAATATCTCTGACAGATGTTCTGCATTTGAGCGTGTCCGCCACGAGCTGCAACAACACAATTACCCATGAGCCTCGCTGTCTGCTGCCCCCCCCTCTCTCTCTCTCCTGAAGACCTCTGCAGCTCCCTCGCTTTCCTCCCACTCTCTATGCTCTCTGTCTCTCTCTCTCTCTCTCCCTCTATCCTGCTTTTCTCTTCATCTCTTCATCTCACTATCTCTCTCTGTGTGTGTGTGTGTGTGTGTGTGTGTGTGTGTGTGTGTGTGTGTGTGTGTGTGTGTGTGTGTATGTGTGTGTGTGTGTGCTTCTCCTCATCTTCTGAGACACTTGTGCAATGCCCAACGCTGGACGTTAGTATGGATTATGATGAAGTGGACTGATGGGCTGTTCTTTAAAACACTTCTGATAAAGTTCTTCTTCTCTCTCTGTCTTTTCTCCTCTCTCTCTCTCTCTCTTTCTCTCTGTTTTTTCCCTTCAATCTCTCTCTCCCTCCCTCCTTCCCTCCCTCTCCTCCGCTGCTTCTGTCACGTCTGATAGAGAGATGTGTAATAAGAGAGAGGGATGGGGTCAGGAACGAGACGACTGTTTACAGGAGGGAGGAGAGGTCAGAGGTCAGTGTTTGGACTGGCTCTAGTTACGCACAGATAATAGAGCTGATGAGGAGAGCGCTCCCTCTCTCCCACTCTCCTTCTCTCTTTTTCTCCCTCTCTTTCTCTCCTTCTCTCTTTGTCTCCTTCTCTCCCTCTCTCTTTCTCTCCCTCTCTCAGTTCCTCTGCTCAAGCTCTCCTCTTACCCTTTACTCTCGTCTCCGATTCTCTCTACACACACTCTCTCTATCTCTCTATGTCTGTCTATCTCTCCCTCTCTCTCCCTCTCTTGCTTCTTCTCTCTGCCTGGCTGTTCAGGTCAAAACACACACACACACACACACACACACACACACACACACACACACACACAGTATGTGTATAGACACACAGAAGTCCAGAAGTCCATGTCAGGCTGTGTCCACTAGATGGCATAGATTAAGTATCCCAAGAGAGCTTACTGTAGTTGACTGATGTGAAATCTTCTTAGCAGAATTTTCAACTGAAAACATGCACGCTCATTTCTCTCTCTCTCTCTCTCTCTCTCTCTCTCTCTCTCTCTCTCTCTCTGTTTGTGTGTGTATGCATGTGTGTATGTGTGTGTGTGTGTGTGTGTGTGTGTGAATATCTGAGGTATTTGCTCATTAATCTCAGATTTAAGCACGTTCACACTGTTCACAAACTTCACAAGAGCCAAATACACAGGCAGCACAGCTCCAACAAAAACAAAATGCATTTGCCAAGTTTACAACACAATAGCCACCCTTTCATAAAGCATTCACCATATTCTCAGTCTTGACACACAGGTTTCATTGAAGACATGACCCGATCAAGGCTGGATGAGATTCCCAGTCAGTGACTATCTTCAGGGTGCAGCAGCAAAAGGGTTAATGGCAGCTCCATCTCAATTCCATCCATCCAACCAATAAATGAATGAGACTTTCCCCCTGTAATCTCCTGGATGGCATCAATCTCATCCCCTGCCCGAGGCCGACAGTCTATCCTGTAATATAATCCAGAGTCCTAGCGCGCAAACCCAAACAATAACACATAGACTTAGCGAAAAAGCCCTCTTCCGCATCAGCCAATGCCCTAACTCAATAAGGCAGCAGTGAGGCAGGTTTGATGCTGCGCCGTATTGTTTTAGATTCTTATTCTTCTCTCGGCGAAAGGCATCTCACCAACACCGGGTGTGTTTTGCATTTATTCAAAACAAGCTAAACCTCAGTTATGAAGCCTGGAACACCAGGGGAAAGGAGAGATTTCCACTGCCTTTGATGGGCCGGGGAGACGGCGTAGTCTGGTATTGGACTCCACATGAACCTGGATCAAGCGCTTGATTTCAGGACACACACATTCACAGACAGAGATAGAGAGATAGATAGAGAGAGAGAGGGAGAGAGAGAGAGAGAGAGAGGAGGGGGGGGGCTGACAAACATACTGTACCACAATGTGTATAGGGTGGTTTTCGTTAGGAGCATCATATGTGTATGCATACACACACACACACACACACACACACACACACACACACACACACACACACACACACACACACACATACACACACACACACACACACACACATACATATCTGTGCAATATGTTCTATAGCCGAAATCACACACTCAGACAGGATGCAGTGCACTTTCTCCCAGGCTTCTGTTATTCCTCCAGCTGTCACCACGGCAACAGAGCTAGACTGTCTCGGGGTCAGAACAACTTGTGGTGAAAATAAACAAAATCCCCAGGAGCAAAGGCAGCAACAGACACACACACACACACACACACACACACACACACACACACACACACACCTATATGAATGCACACTAAACACTGAACTCGGCACAATCTTTTATTTCACTGCACACACACTATATACATACATACCTCATCACACATAGGCCTACTGTAAACATGCAGTACAGTCTCCCTTTATGATCCAGACCGCCCTAAGCACATTACACACACATTTAATCCAGTGCAGTGATTGTAGTGCTTACAGTGTATATACTTAATCACGCATAAGAGACAATATTTAGGTAGCCACATCCAGTATTATATTTACATAAATTAGGATTGTGGTTGTGTTTAATCTGCTTTAACATTTAGTTGAAAGACTGCTTATGTAGCCATCCAGTCGCAGTTAATTACTAAGTATTTATAACTGAGGAACATCATTGATATGCTGATGAAATGCTCTGATGGAGGATGGAGATGAACTTGTAGGCGACCACGGGGCATCCCTGGATATTAAATGGGTGTCTGTTTGAGATGGCTGAGGCTGGAAAAAGCGGTGAGGTCTCCAGTGAGGCTCTCAAGCTGACCAGCTCTTTCCTGCCGTGGTGGTGGGCCTATTCAGGTGCGGGCGTGCGTGCGTGTGTTGGGGTATGGTCTATATGTGTGTGTGTGTGTGTGTGTGTGTGTGTGTCTCTGTGTGTGTGTGTGTGTGTGTGTGTGTGTGTGTGTGTGTGTGTGTGTGTGTGTGTGAGAGAGAGAGAGAGAGAGAGAGAGAGAGTTTGTGTGTGTGTGTGTGTGTGTGTGTGTGTGTGCACGCCTGTAAGAATGAGAGCTGGAGGCTAATATGAGTGAGTGTGTATTTGTTCATGTGTGTGTATTTTGGAGGTGGGTACACTGACCAGGCCCCAGTGAGTTGACAATACGCGCCTATGTGGGCCACTCTGGGGCCCAGTGTCTAATCAGAGCTCCACCCTCTAGGCTGATTTTGGTAGTGTGTACATGTGTGTATGTGGGGGCAATATCTATTGAGAATGATTTAGAAATGTTGTGTATGTGAATTTGAGAATTAATATTTTGAAATGATTCTGATTGGAGAGAAGTTGTTTAAGAAATGCATGTGAGTGTGTATGTCTGTATGTGTATGTACATTTATGTGGGGTGTGTTTGTGTGTGTGTGTGTGTGTGTGTGTGTGTGTGTGTGTGTGTGTGTGTGTTTGAGGCCTCAGGCTGCGTGTCACCTCTCTTTAGCTGAACAGAAAGCAGACTGAGCTAGTAAAGGATCTGGAGTCTGATGACCATCGTTCTGGAGAGTGTACTCAGGTCCAGAACGTGTGTGTGTGTGTGTGTGTGTGTGTGTGTGTGTGTGTGTGTGTGTGTGTGTATGTGTGTGTGTGTGTGTGTGTGTGTGTGTGTGTGTTTGTGTGGGTGTGTGTATGTATGTGTGTGTGTGTGTGTGTGTGTGTGTGTGTGTGTGTGTGTGTGTGTGTGTGTGTGTGTGTGTGTGTGAGTGTGTGTGTGTGTGTGTGTGTGTGTGTGTGTGTTTGTAGAGAGAGAGAGAGAGAGAGAGAGAGAGACACATTGTCTGAAATCATTGTACTCTCTCCATGATAACGCTGCACAGAGAGGAGGATAGAATGTCTCCTGTTCATTATAAGTGATGTGTCCATATTTTATAACAGTGGTGCTGCATAATCAGCAGATGATTCAACTGAAAAAGATTGCAGCGCTAATTTAAAACTTGACTGTTTCAATGTTTGATGACACACATAAAACACCCACACATACGATCAAACTTCTACTCAATTGATACAAGCAACTGCTTTTCTCTTTACTAGACAAGAAATGGAGGACCAGTCCCTCAATTTGGCTACTGAATCACTAGGCTATATATGGAGTCAAAAAGCATTCAAAGTATTTTAATGCAGAATGCGCCTTGGAGGAAAATAGGAATGAAAAGGAAAGAAGGAAAGAAAGAAAGAAAGTGATATAAAAAGAAAGAAAGAAGAAGGAAAGAGAGAAAGAAAGAAAGAAACAAACAAACAAACAAACAAAAGAGAAATGAACAGAAATACTGGTAGAGGTTTACATTATAAGTAATGACCAAGTGCAGAAAGGCGAGCGTTGAGGAAAGGCGGGGGGGGCAACAGGAGGAGAGTTCAGAGGGGCCTCTGGATCTGATTAGGGGAATCCACTGAGCCTGTAAAGATGTCACTTCCCATGTCCCACCATTTCCACTTAAAACTGAGGACGACTCGTAAAACCGCCCCAATGTA
>NC_085011.1:11297346-11299846 GCF_963854185.1 Sardina pilchardus
GCACTTGCTGTTGAGTCTTTGTCTGTGTTTGCTCTATGTTGTACTTGCTGTGTAGTCTCTGTGTATGTCTGCCTTATGTTGTACTTGATGTGTAGTCTCTGTCTGTGTTTGCTTTATGTTGTACTTGTTGTGTAGTCTTGCCTGTGTGTGCTATACGTGTATGTTGTGGGGCCAAAGATGAATTTCCACAGTAGTGGACAATAAAGACTTCTAATCTAATCTAAGCGACTTCGGATAGTGTCTTGCAGCTGTCAAATGTGACCAATCAAAGAACAATTTAATAGTGCATGGGTTTGTTTGCAGAGAAAAGTTAATCTCACGTGGGGTTGTTTACATCATTTGTTCTGCTCTAAATGCTGCCATGTGAGCACATAATGAACCCAGGGACAATGGGCAAAAAAAAAATTGTTGATTCAGCCCATGACTTGGCGCAAAACAGGTGTCAAAGCAGCCTAAGAATTGTCAATGATCAATAGTCACGACACATTTCTTTCCCTCAGTGGATGTAGATTACCCATATCATGGTGGATAAATGTATTTGCCACATTGAATATTGCTGTATTTGTGTATTCTAGGTCTAATCCACATTCCAGGTTGTAGGATTGACTGACATTCCCTTGCAGCAATTATGTGTGGTTGAGCCTTAATTAGTCCTAATTAAAAGTAGATTCTCTTAATTGGACTAAATTAGTGGGTACAGTCATAATTAGCATGAATTAGTGCAGACAGCTCTAATAAAAAATGTTTTACCATCATTCAAAAGCCAAAGTAATATTTAAACACTCAATCCACTGTAAAATATCTCAGTGTTTTTGTACTGTGCTGTAGGAATTTTTTCAATGGGGTTGCCAGAGAGCAGTAATTTTCCTCCCTCTTGGAGTCCATCAAGGCATGCAGTGGAGGACTGAGATGTTTTTATTGGACGTTGCATGGTGCGTAACCCAGAGGCAGTAGCAGGCCCGTCAGACCACCTCTGCAGCATCACATGGCCTGTCTCCCTTTTGTCTCCTTCTCTTTATCTTCTCCTGAGAAGCATCACGCTCTGATTTTCACTGAGAGAGAGAGATAGAGAGAGAAAGAGAGGGAGGGGTTGGAGTAGAGAGATGGATTTGTACCTGTTTCTTCTCAGCGCAGTGTAAACTGGACCTGCATCCATGCATCACGCGAGCTTGAGTTCTTCCATGGAGCACAGATGCAGAGTTGTCTGCACTTGAACTCATTCTTGTCTCATTAGCAGTGGAGTGTGCATGCAGTGTTGATTCAGCACATTGTACACACACACAAACACACACGCACACGCACACGCACACACACACGCACACACACACACACAAACACACACACGCACACGCACACACACAGTGTGTACATCTACTTCTCTCTATTTGATGTCAATTCAAAGCCACTTACTGTGCACATAAGGAGTTTTAACACATTATCTTACCCAGTGGGCTTCAGAGACACACACTGGAAACAGCTTAGAAGGTTTGTTTGTACAAGTGCATGCACTAGTTAGCAGGTATGTCTGTAGCTGCCACACTGTAATTTAAGGCATTAAGATATCCAATGTGATCCGCGTCTGAGAAAAGAGAGATCTGAAATTGGTCTTCCTTGAAGTTTTTTACAAATATACAGGTACTGAATAATTCATAGTTTAAACTTCATAAGTAAGAAAATGTTGTAACAAAGCCGAACTATAATCTAAACCATGGACCAGGTGTACTTTTCCTGAGAGAAGTTATGAATGCTGAGATGAGAGCATTTGATATGTACTGTAGGTGTGATGGTAAACCCATCGTGTCATAGAGGGCCCCACGGAGAGAGAGACTTCAGATTGTGTTGTATTGGTACTGAAGAACCAGAACTGGTTCAAAGAGAACTTTACGAGATCCATATGAGCCTTCCCCTTACAGATTGCTAAGCTCTATCTGAATGTGAGGGTCAGTGTGGAGTCTGAAAAACAGATTAAAAAATAGAAAACATTTATGAGTAACTCACCAACAAAGCTGAGTGGAATGCAGTTCAACCACTACGTATCAAAGCATGGTCATGGAAAAGGATAAAGGGTGCCAAACAAAGTAAGTTTAGTGCACGCACGCACGCACACACACGCACGCACGCACGCACGCACGCACACACACACACACACACATTCAGACACACACACACACATTCAGACACACACACACACACACACACACACACACACACACATTCAGACACACACACACACACACACACACATACTGTAAAATTCCCTTTGATGTCTTTTTACAGTTTAAGCATTCAGCTGAATGTTAGTCTTCTGCCAAGAAAGCTGGTCTTTCCATCTGAAACCCTCAGCACTGTAAGGTCAGGCCTTCCCTCCCCTCTCATTTCTAATCACATTTAGGTTCTTAAGAGGACTCTAATGTGCGCACATCTGTACTGTAGCTCTCTGTCTGTATTCATAATATGTGTGTGCTGAGCATATATATCTGTTGAATATAGCTGTGTGTGT
>NC_085011.1:11307346-11312346 GCF_963854185.1 Sardina pilchardus
GTCTCTTCTCTGAACGTGTGTTGGCATCAACGTTACATTGTGTTCATTATTTCAGTAATACTTAAATTAGAGTGTTGTTTACGCTCAGTTCATTTCAACTAATCTCTCTTTCTTTATCTCTTCATCTTTCTAACCCCCTGACTGCACAAGCGTTTAAGATTGCATAACGTTTTCATGATATAAATACTACAATAGATTGCTATTTATATGCAATTCCATCCATGCTCTCTCTCTCTCTTCTCTCTCTCTCTCTCTCATTTCTCTCATTTAGCGCCTCCATACACCAAACAACTTTGACAAGATTTGGGAATGACTTTTGAAAGATTGTAGTCTTTTAACTAATGCCTACCATCCAAGCTTTTACTCAAAAGACTACAATCTTTCAAGAATCTTTCCCATATCTTGTCAAAGTTGTTTGGTGTAAGGGGGCCATTGGATGATGAAACGATTTCATATCTCAAAAGTATCCCCAAAAGTCTGGCCTATCTGGCTCCTCTGCACTGCAGTTGGTGTGTACAATCACTTCACAACTGTCAAATAATTAAAGGCCAGGCTTGGCACAGACTCCCATGAGACAGCGGTCAGACAACTGTTAACCTCGCCACTGACTGGGTCAGGTCCTAATAGCATGTTTAGATGTTCCATGAGACGTTGGTCAGACAACTGTTAACCTAGCCACTGGCTGGGTCACGTCCTGAGGGCGTGTTTAGGATGTTCCAGGGTCCTCCTACGCTGACAGTCCAGCGATAACTTATCTGCTCGTCCTTCCTTTCATGAAATCCTTGATCTACAGTATTGGAGAATTTGTGCACACAAGATTGCCTTATTATCTTATCACTGCTAAAAAAGAATGTGGAGCCTTTTTAGTGGCCTTGATATGTGTACTTTTCCGTGTTTGGCCGATTAGTCACATATTCCTCCTTTGCTCCTCAGTAGGAGACTGTGGACTGTCTGACCTCTGTGTTTACACTCTCACTTGTAAATCAGTAATTAGAGCTGATCCTCCTTTTCCATCCTTTCACAATAGCAAACACATACTTTCCGGTTTCTCCCTTTCACTTTCTCTCTCTCCCCCATCATCTCTCTCTCTCTCTCTCTCTCTCTCTCTCTTTGCACTGGCGTTTCCACTCATATCTCCCTGCCTCTTCTCCTCCTCATTCCATCTCTCTTTCCTTCTTGAAGAAGGGAAGACAGGAAAGACAGACTCCTTCAGCCCAGTGACATGTCCACTCTGTCAGCATTCCTTCGGCATTCCTCCTCTCTTTCCTCCGGTGCCTGTTCTTCTTCTCTGGAAGCCCTGGCTCTGGGCCCTGCTCTGCTGTCTCCTCGGCGGCTCCGTCCCCCCGTCCACCCCCGTCCACCCCCGTCCGTGGCGCGCCCCAGACGGAGCGACCTCTCCCCGGCCCCGGGGTGGGGGGAGAAGCGGCCTGGGGTCTCTCCAGCACCACCACTGGCCCCTGACTCAGCCCGTGCATGGCTCACACACTCGCTCACACAGACACACAACCATAGTAATAACACAGTATGCTGTAACACAAGCAGGTAATGCTATCATCCAGCACTGCACTACACTGCCACAAAAGCCACAGAGCTGCTTCTCTTCCACCACCACCGAATAAGACTGGAACACAACAGCACGGCTTTACCCCGTCTTGCATTAAATTACACACCAATAGTCACTGATTCTATGACTGAATGTTGTATAGAGATGGATATTTGTTCATTTAACAGGCAATATAATAATAAATAAAATAATCTCAAGACTCAATGAGTATGTGTAGGGGAAAAAAGGAACAACACAAACAAGACAGATGGAAGACAGACAAAATAAGATATATCATGGAATATTCAATAGATAGGACATAGTAATTTGTTTTAAAGATGGTATATTCAATAGATAGGACAGTCGAATGTTTTGGAGATTTGTCAGAAAAGGATAACCAGAGAGGAGCTAGTTTTGGGCAAGGCGATAACATATGGTAAATAAATAGTCACTGTGGTCTGTTTGCACTTTAGAGAAATGTAGCCAATGTACCATTTTAAACTGTACTAATAAGGCAAGCTCTCAACATATACTGTAGAGGGGGAATGAAGCCTGCTAAGAGCCGTTTCCAGTTGTTCGTCCGGCAGTGGGACATAAACATATGTTTGTATGTATGTTTGTTTCTGTACTTGTTTGTGTTTGTTGTGAGCTATAAGGTAATTTGTTACATGTGCTCCTTTGTGTTTAGCACTTTGTGCATGATTTAGATTATACAGATTAGTGTGATACACATTGTAGTTGTGTGTGTAGTGTGTGTGTGTGTGTGTGTGTGTGTGTGTGTGTGTGTGTGTGTGTGTGTGTGTGTGTGTACAGTATGTATGAAAGTTTGTGTGTGTGTGTGCCTCCCTTGATTGCGCTCCATGGTCATACATTTTTCTCTCTAAAACCGACTTAATCCTCCTTCCTGCCCTTCATCCGGTCAACAGCGCGATGTGAGCAGCAATCCCAATCCCTCACACACTGGCATCCTCTCAGTCCGCCACCTCCAGCCCCAATCCCAAGACCCAAACACGCGGAGATCATCCGAGGACAAACGCGGGAGTCCTTCACCTCTGCTGCAGGGCCCTTTAAATAGAACGCTGTGTAAATACTCTCGGGTTGAGGCTACGCTTCCCGACGCTCCAGAACCCTCAGGAACATCTGTGCGAGGGTTGCAACATCGTAATTAGCGGCGGCTCGCTCGGCCGTTTCCCCATCTCCGCTCAAATGAAGACGGAGCGTCTCGGCTTCTCACGGGCACTGGAAATAAACATGGAGACAGTGTGACACTCTCGCTCCTACTAGCTACTCTAATGCAGCGTTGCCTCCGCAGACTTGCAATACAGAATATGTTTGTTTTTTTTAAGCATATATTTTTTGGCCTTTTTTGCCTTTATTTGTATAGGACAGTTAAGGGTGAGACAGGAAGTAAGTGGGAGAAAGAGATGGGGTGGGACTGGGAAATGACCACAGGCCGGACTCAAACCTGGGTCCCCGTGGGCACTCGGACCCGTATGTGGTGTGAGCGCTGTAGCCTGCTGCGCCACAGCGCTCCCAATGCAGAATATGTTGCAGATAAAATCTACAAATGACCCTCAAATGTAATAAGCACTTATGAAAAAAACTGTCACGGTAAATTTCAGTCCTGAGTACATTTTAAGCAGAGGTTACTTTTCATGCATTTTGCAATTGTGCAATTGTATAGCGCATTCCCTGGTGTTCTTGTTCAATTGGCAGAATTACTCTGTCTCGTTGTGGTTTGGCATATAGGAATGGGCTTGGTTAAGGAACTGTCCTTTATCTTTACCCGAGGCATTACACAGTAAATAAATGTTCAACAGACTTTACTTTCTAGTCTTCACTTTAAAAAAACAAAACAAAACAAAAAAAACTTACAGTTGCCTTCATAGCTGCCAATGTCTGTGTGTTCCAGTGAGAGGACTAAATAGGCATGAGACAGGCACCATTATTATGTTGTGTAACTGACAGTGCCTAAGCCAGGGATAAGATTGAGCAACATTGAGATATGGTGTCTGAGACATCCGCTCACACACTTGTTGCAGTGCATTTCCACCTGTTGACATGCTGGTAATAAGCATGTCTAGTGGAGTATCCGTTAGCATGGTGACAGTGCCAAAGCACACATATCACACACACGCACGCACATACACACACACACACACACACACACACACACACACACACACACACACACACACACACACTGTATCCCTTGTGCATGTCTAGAGGGCTCTGCTTGCTGCATGCATTACATCCTCGATAGCAGTCACAATTATCATGCTTAGTGTTTGGGTGGGAGAGAGACAGAAGTGTGAGTGTGTGTGTGTGTGTGTGTGTGTGTGTGTGTGTGTTCATCATTATGCCATGAGGAGACAATGTTTTACTCTCTGGAGGCTCTGCTGTTAACACACTGTCTTGTAAGATTTCTCAGTTACACGGATACTCCACAAAATTATAAAGGCACACACACACACACACTCAATGACAAGCACATCTGTTAACAAATATTCTCTATCCTGTGAGTCATCACACACACACACACACACACACACACACACATACGCACCGTAACCATTTTTAAGGAAAGGTTATTTCTGTATGTAGATTCCACCATCTTACCCTGCCACACATACATACTGTAACTATTCCTGGAGGGCTATCTTCCGTTGAGAACAGTGTGTTGCCACTCTGTTAGCCAGACCAGATGGACCTGACAAGAAGCAATCGCATTCTCTCTCATTGGTAGACAGGAGGTCACCTGACCTTCTTCTTGTCCTCCCATTGGTCAGCCCGATGGGTTTGGGTCTCGGTGGTTTCCCTCAGCAGATAAGACCTGGTTGATTTTGTCATCCAGGAGCAGGTGTTGATTGGTTGAGGCGAGGCAGACACTGGTTGTGGTGTCAGTGGGCTCGGACTGAAGCAGGCTGAAGTCTGACTGATGACAAGAGAAACCCCTGAGATGGATACGGGGGGGCCGGGGGCAGACGGGGCCCCTAGGATGGAAGCATAGCAGAAGGGGAAGGGAGCAGGATCTGGTCGGAGATCCAAAAGGGGGTCTGTTCCTGTTTTTATAGTGTTCCCAGAAAATCACATGCTAAGTGCTAATCCAGACCATTAGCATATTCTTAGAAGAGAGGAAAAGGAGGAGAGGACCAAAGGAGGGGGGAGGGGGGGCGGGGTGTTGGTGGCTGTGTTTCAAAGCATATCCCTTCCCACAAGAACTCTAATTTCACAGGCCCAGTGTACAGTAAAATGCTGATCCAAATTACCATTATTTTGAGATACGTGAGAAAGTGCGACCTTTGATTTTTCTGTAACTATGCGAGTGCACATAATTAACACATGCTTTTTGAAAATCATGTTTCTGTTTGGCGACTCAATATAGCTTAAGCTGTTTACCTGTTGAAGATTGTCAAATACATCTCAAAAAGTCATCAAACAGTTAAGAAAACATAGA
>NC_085011.1:11319846-11322346 GCF_963854185.1 Sardina pilchardus
CACACACACACACACACACACACCACTGAAGCCACTTGTCCTCACACTGCAACAATGCACACACCCCTGCTACTTGGCAACAGCCGCCAAAGACACACAGACAAAGAAGCCCACGGAGAGAAAAGAGAGAAGACA
Organism: Sardina pilchardus; assembly: GCF_963854185.1. Taxonomy (NCBI): domain Eukaryota; kingdom Metazoa; phylum Chordata; class Actinopteri; order Clupeiformes; family Clupeidae; genus Sardina; species Sardina pilchardus. The sequence continues at coordinate 11,319,982 of NC_085011.1, forward strand.
TGAAGAGAAAAAAAACAAGGGGAGACATAAGGAACTGTGCGAGGGTCCTTAAGCAGAGTACCCTGGACTCATTCAAAGAGCGCTAAACTAACAACCCCCCCCCCCACCCCCCTTCGCATTTCTTGCACACAACCTCTCTCCCCTTTCACTGGCACTTGTCAGGGGCCTCCCCCCTTTCTCTCTCTCTCTCTTTCTGACGCTGTCACCACTCTGTCTATCTCTTCCTAACCCCTGAATGAGAGAGCCAGTGGCCCAGCAGAGGCACAATGGCATTTGTCCCATAAAGAGGCCTTGCAAGCACAATTGAGTTGTCAGATAATCTTCAGCCAGTGACAGCTTACACGGAGATCCTCACAAAGGATGTAAATCTTCAAAACATCAATCACAGTCTGGTTATTTCAAGGTTTTTCATATACTGCTGGATTCAAATATCCTTTTCCCCCTCCTGTGATTGACAGGGGTGTGCACCGCAAATTAGTGATATAATGAAATATTTGGAGTTTGACAGTAGCGCTGGTATGGGATGACATTGCTTACTGAAGGCTGCGCTGTCTGCTCTGGGAAGGCTCTGCTTGGAAACACAACACACTTTGGCAGCGCGACCATATTCGCCATGCCGATTAAGTTAATGAAATTGAATGGCAGGCCTCAGGGTCAGCGACTTGGCAGGGTCGTTTTTCAAAAAAACCGCGAGAGCGGCATGACATCGAAAATAACCGAACAATGGACGAATCAGAGAGAAATGAGGGGTAATGTCAACAATGTCAAAAATGCCTGTCCCCGAGCCAACGCTCGCATCAAACTATCAGCACCCCGAGCCAAGTTTTAATAGTGGTACGCTGCATCAAATCATCTGCCTATTGCCCCAATAAAGGCGAAGAGGTCTGGTTCTCATCTCGCGCTGCCTGCGTTGACATTCTCCCCTGCTTTTGGAAGCAGAGCGCCGGCCTCCTGAATAACTCCTAAAAATGACTGATGGCCTCGCATATAAACATGGGCCCTGGTCGGGGAGGTTTCCACAGCAACAGCCAAAAAATGTTTCAATATAAACAGTTGCTATATAAATAGAAAAGAAAATACATTCATATACACGGTCCATAGAGCTGAACTGCATTTGTCAAGTCTGTCCTTATAGAGACAACTGAATAGGCATTCATTGGGGCGCTTAAATCATCTTTGTGTCGTTCATTCTTTCAAATACTCACAGAATGAACTTGCGGAAACCACGTGTGCAATAGAATGTTTATGGCCTTAATGATTCCAACTGCAACTTGCATACTGAAGCAAGTAGAACTTTCCCAAAGGCAGAATGAATGCTGAGCTCTCTCAATTATGTTTTAAGGAGTTTTCGGTCCTTTGTTCGTAATTGTTAATTAGTACATTTGTACAGTGTGCTTGTTATGTAAGCCCATGTAGCTCCAAGTTGTATAATTAGGTTTAATTGGGTAGACTGTATCAAAAGCCTCTTAAAAGTAAATAGCGCTTACCCTTACTGTTAGAAAGAAGACTGTATACAAAATGTGGATGAATACCTTACCAAAAAAGAATGCTTCTAAAAGAAAGCACATTTCCAACAAGAGTGTAGGACATTGAAATGCTGAAGGCAAACGATGATTCAAGCAAACCAGCTTCCTGGCCCATCCCAAGCATCAACACATGTCTCTTTACAATGCACGTGATGTACTTCTACAACATCTCTATTTTCTTAAGCTGCCACCCATATTTTCAGTGTGTTTGTGTATTATGTGTTTGCTTGTGTGTGTGTGTGTGTGTGTGTGTGTGTGTGTGTGTGCCTGACGAGTTTCTCGCTGCTCCACTGGGCCTGTGTCTGTGTGTGTGTGTGTGTGTGTGTGTGTGTGTGTGTGTGCATGTGTGTGCATGTGTGTGCATGTGCATGTGTGTATGTGTGTGCATGTGCATGTGTGTATGTGTGTGCGTGTGTGTGTGTGCGTGTGTGTGTGCGTGCTGTGTTGCGGGGAGCCTGGGATCCTTGCTTGGCAGCGCCACTGGGATGCCACTGGGGATCCGGCTCTTTCTCATGCTAATCTGGAGGGTTTGATGCGCGCCGCCACCAGTGGCACTGATTGCAGGGGCAGCGGGCCCAGTGGTGGTCAACCGCACGCACTTGAGAATCAGAAAATTGTTTGCTTGGCTCTATAGGGAGCTCCAATCAAGGCCCTGCACATGCAGATGAGATGCTTCAAAAAGAGGCTTGGGCTGGCTGGCTGGAACAGAATAGAACAGCCATGTGGAATGTATAGTGGGGTGTGTGTGCGGGTGGGTGTGTATGTGTGCCTGAGAGAGAGAGAGAGCGAGAGAAAGAGAGAGAGAGAGGGAGAGAGAGAGAAAGAGAAAGAGAAAGAAA
>NC_085011.1:11327346-11337346 GCF_963854185.1 Sardina pilchardus
ATTGTAGCATAGGAAGCTATGTGCCATTTCCAAGCATTTTGAGCTTTGATGAATATTGAGGGGCTCTCTCCCTCAAAGTATATTATCAGCCTTGTACCCACCTCTCCGGCCAAAGGTTGTGTCTGTGAAATTGTTCATTTAACTGTGTGTGAGATGCTCACTTTCATCAGTGTCATTTGTGCTGTTGTTGATGTTTGCAAGACAAATGTTAATTGAAAGGTCATTGAAAACGCTCACCAGATGTGTGTGTCTGAGAGGCATTCTGTAGGTAAAGTCCATTTTTGTAGAGATGCAGCACCTTCTCAAGATGCACCTGAGTCTCATCGATGCCCCAGGCAAGCTCCCCTGCAACAAAAATAACACACACACACACTTGTAATTAAAGTCAGGGTGGACACACACACACACACACACACACACACACACACACACACACACACACACACACACACACACACACACACAAATATTTCAGACCCAAGTACAGTAAGAGCAAAAAACACACACACACAAACGACTAATGAAGCGTTTAGTAAATAAACTAACTGTGTAAGGGCAGAGCTCATTCTGCATTGCATTTGGACTGACTAACAGGACAACCCTGTAAAGCAGATTATGTGCCCAGTATCTCACTGGATAAATTGGTTGATTACATTTCAACTGAGAGTCCAAATGGAACAAAGTCTAGCACAGAGCACACCGCAGTCTCCAAGACGGCCAGACCAGACCAGACCACCCTCAAGCTTGAAGACGCCAGATTTTAAAAGTAAGGAGGCGATGGCCAAACCAAATCTGTGGCACACATTCCCATAGACGCAACATAGACACGCCTGGATGGCAGACAGTGTCTAAGGCAATCACAGCAGCGCTAGCCAATCGACAATCAGCCCACACAGAGAGAAGAGGGGTTCTGATAGGATGTGCTGTGAAGCCCCTCCTTGGTCTCAGCCAACCAGGCGTCCCGCAGCGTCACGGTCACGGCCTATTGTGTTTCAGAGGAGCAGATCTCAACCAGCAAGTGACACCATCACCATCACCCGCATGAGACAGAGAGAGAGAGAGGAAGAGAAGAGAGAGACAGATCTCAACTACTCAGCAACATGCTGACAGCATCACACCTTCACATCGCCCCTATGATAGAGAGGGTGAAGGGGAACAGGAGAGGGAGACAGAGGGAGGGCCCTTTTACCTTTTATTCTTCCACTTCAGTAATACCTATATATCGATCATACTTCTTGAATTTCCCCTTGGGGATCAATAACGTATTTATCTATCGATCTATCTATCTATCTATCTATCTATCTATCTATCTATCTGTCTATCTATCTATCTATCTGTCTATCTATCTATCTACTTCAAGTACTTTTACAAGGTTCTGATAAACCTTTTACAACCTTTTACACAGTTATAGCATGGAGGGGGGTGTCAAAACATAGCGGGCTAATCTCAGACCAGGGAGGAGACTGAGACTGAACACTAAATCAGCCTTAAAAAGAGGCGGCCGGCTTACAGCGGCTTTAGAGGCTCATGTATTAGCACAGCGCTGCATCTGTATTACTGTAAGGAGCCGGCTCCAGCTCTAGCCCAGACGTGTGGGCCAGCCTGCCCTGCCGCCGCCTCAGGGAGAGTCTTCTCTTCTAGCAGCTAGTTTACATTTCCACCACGAGGCGGCCATCTTGGCGGCGTCCGCCGCATGTCATAATCCCAAAAAAAACCCAGTCCGCTGAATCCACCGATGCCGTGAAACAGTGCTCTCAAACCGCACGCACGCGGTAGTCTTTGGAGTCACTGGCGTTTTCATTCAACACGCAATAGATTGCTCCTCTGGGACTTTACAGAATGGAGTTCATTATAACCGCCGTCACAATAAGTGAAGGATCTGGTGTGGCTGTGTGTGTGTGTGTGTGTGTGTGTGTGTGTGTGTGTGTGTGTGTGTGTGTGTGTGTGTGTGTGTGTGTGTGTGTGTGTGTGTGTGTGTGTTTGTGCACATGTGCTCACCAGTTGAGTTGACAATCTTATCCAGCAGGGGCCTCAGAGCAGGAGGGGCACTGTGGGGAAGCAGGTAGGTGAAGAAGAACCTGGAACACACACACACACACACACACACACACACACACACACTGCATTTGTAAGTTTATCTTTGGCAAAGAACTGCATAATTTGTTATGTGTATATTATTGTATGATATGTGTAGATGCCATGTGTACACTGTGATCTCTCTCTCTCTCTCTCTCACCTGTAGGCGTTGTAGAGGTTCCTCTTCTCGTTAATGCCCTGGCAGCGCCCCCTGATGCACGGGAGGGTGAAGTTCCGCGCGGGGAACTCCATGAGGCAGTCGGCGGGCGCGGCGTGCGGACTGCCGCAGGGCGACTCCTCCACGCTGGCGTCGTCCAGGTCCGTCACCTTGAGCTCGCCGCCCACCAGCACGAACTGGCGCGGCCGGAAGTCCAGCAGCGTGACGGGGCCCAGCGGCGAGTGGGCCAGGAAGTGCAGCAGACGCACCAGGCTCAGGCAGATCTGCAGGACACAGCAGGGGTCAAAGGTCAGGGCTGAGCCTATTTAGTTCACCACAAGAGCAGGGCTGTGTGCAGAAGTCAAGCGTGCACGCTGGATAGTACCTTCTTTCCAGTCGCGTCTTAGTTAGCTTGCTCCTCAGTATGCGTCCCTACCTACATTTGGACAGCACTAACTAGTTGGAATCACCTGACTCAGGGAGGGGGGTGTGTTGACGATTTGCATGACGTGTGGAGCTTGACCTGCGCTGCGCAATGGATTATGGGATATCTGAGGGCAAAAAAGATGCATCGATGCACGCTTGGAAATCATGCCAAACGAAGTACCCAACTAGTGAGAGCGCTTGACTTTCGGACAGTCTATTCTGACGTAACTTCCGGAAAATGCACACTGCCCAGCGTGCGTATATGTTTCAGACACAGCCCAGTTGTAGACATCGACAGTGCGGCAGTGGACACAGGTGCGCCAGGTGACCTCAGGAACTGACATCGACAGCGCGGCAGTGGACACAGGAGAAAAACAATCGAGTTTTGGCACAAACAATGTGAGGAAACTACTTGACCGCAGGTACTGAAATAGGAGTGTAGCTCACACAGGGCTTGTCCAGGTATATGCTTGTTGTCATGGATATGGAGTGGTCAACTAGGCTTGAGTCCGTAGAGCAGTCTTTCCACTAGCAGCGGTTACAGTTTGATTACTTTATTATAACTGAGTAGATAAATGTTTTGACTTTTCTGTTACTGAATCTTGTTGTGGGATTCTAGAAGGCCTCAACCATCCCCAAACCTCAAAGCCAGTGGCGCCTTCGATGTTTCCTAAACTCATAAACAACTGAGGAGAATGAAATGTGCTGCAATTAGAGAAGCAATAAAACGAATCACATGCATGTTTTAGTGATCAGGTAAGCAGGTATAATCAATTCAGGGCTCTGGTGTGCGTGCGTGCGTGCGTGCGTGCGTGCGTGCATGCGTGAGTGCCTGAGTGACTGAGTGTGTGTGCAAGATAAGCTGCACATCCGCTGTTGTTTGACTCTGTATTTGTACGCATATCATGGCAACAGCTCAACACGCTAAACTATGGTTTGAGAAATGAATATTCCTCTCCAATACATGATCTCCCCGACCGCTATAAAAGGCCGTGTGGACAGTTATGGAGTGGGGAGCCGGCTGCCAGCTAAACAAACTGGGGTGTTTTGGTTACAGAGACACTACTGGAGAAACCGCACACCGTACAGTCTCATACACAATCAATTACGCAGACATGGGCACGGGGATCGACAAGCGCGCTCTCACAAACAAACACCACAGCCCATTACTCAGAGAGCGTCGTCCCATCTACAGTCGTCTGTGCCAGATGGAGCTCCTCTCTCTGTGTGACTCAGGCAGAGATGTGCACTGTGGGTGTGTGTGTGTGAGAGTGCGTGTGTGTGTGTGTGTGTGTGTGTGTGTGTGTGTGTGTGTTGTGTGTGTGTGAGTGAGAGTGTGTGTGTGTGTGTGTGTGTGTGTGTGTGTGTGTGTGTGTGTGTGTTGTGTGTGTGTGTGGGTTAGAGAGTGAAAGAGACAGAGAAAATCAACAAGAATGTTTTACACACACTAAAGAGTGTATGCATGAGCCACAGAGAGTATGGGGGCGATCATTACTCTAAATGATCACAAATACAACTACATATTTGTAGCAAAGAGAGCCGTAAAATAAGATGAAACAGAGTGATAGATAACTCTCCAAAGGACTGTGTGTCCAGAGTAGAGAGAAAGAAAGGGGCTTGGTTCACAGAGAGAAAAGAGAAAGAGAGGAAGAAAAGACATGAAAGGAGAAGAAAAGCAGAGAGAGAGAGAGAGAGAGAAAGAGAGAGAGAGAGAGAGAGAGAGAGAGAGAGAGAGAGAGAGAGAGAGAGAGAGAGGCTCCACAGCGGGAGAATGCCCCAGAGAGTGTGCCAGAGGGATTAGCCACTGTGGTGTCGAGGGGCAGGTTCGGGGGGGGTGGGGGCAGTTTTCCGGGTGGCTGCTTCGCCTTGATGAGAACCAAGAGGTCAGCAGATGATGGGGAGGGGGGGCATCTGGCTCTCGGGGGCCTAACCAAACAGCCCAAGAGCTGCCCCCCCCCCCCCCCCCCCCCCACCCCCCTCCAACAGAAATATTTAAAACATCTAAATAAGAGGCAAATCCTCTCCATTCACCTCTCTAGAGACTCCCAAATCCACTCTCCTATTTCTCCTGTTCACCCCCAAATCCACTCTCCTTTTTCCCCTGTTCACCCCCAAATCCACTCTCCTATTTCTCCTGGTCACCCCCAAATCCACTCTCCTATTTCAACTGTTCACTCCCAAATCCACTCTCCTATTTCTCCTGGTCACCCCCAAATCCACTCTCCTTTTTCCCCTGTTCACCCCCAAATCCACTCTCCTGTTTCTCCTGTTCACCCCCAAATCTACTCTCCTGTTTCTCCTGTTCACCCCCAAATCCACTCTCCTATTTCCCCTGTTCACCCCCAAATCCACTCTCCTATTTCTCCTGTTCACATCCAAATCCACTCTCCTATTTCTCTTTGTAACCCCCAAATCCACACCCTTGGCGTCCACAGACACCGGCCAGAGATCATCCAGCCATCATCTGGCCTCTCCACAGGCTTCAGTCCTCTACCATCCTGGCCCTGCTCATCATGTCAGCGTTAAATCACATGGAGGGGTGGATGAAGGGAGAGGGGGAGAGCAGAGAAACACACGGGTTTGGTGAAGGGGAGGAGAGGAAAGGAGGGAGGAGAGAAGAGGAGAGGAGAGGAGAGGGGATGAACAGGAAGAGAGGAGGAGGAGGGAAAAAAGACAGAACGAAAGCTGTTTTTAATGGACTGAACATCTCGTCTCATGGAGGGAGAGAGACTCTAGGAGGGGGAACTCTGGGAACTTGGTTCCTCATGGTATATTTGGACATGGTGCCGGGGTGGGTGTGACAGGGGCAGAGTTCCTGACTGTGACCCTAACCGGCTCCCATCTGGAGTCGGTGCCTCTGCTAACAGACTCGCAGGGATATTGGGCACACATGCTTTTAAGATGAGGGCATATTTACAGGCTTTTTACATTAGTATGTGTGTGTGTGTGTGTGAGTGTGTGTGTGTGGTGTGTGTGTGTGTGTGTGTGTGTGTGTGTGTGTGTGTGTGTGTGTGTGTGTGTGTGTGTGTGTGTGTGTGTGTGTGTGTGTGTGTGTGTGTGTGTGTGTGTGTGAGTGTGTGTGAATGAAGAGAGAGAGAGAGAGAGAGAGAGAGAGAGAGAGAGAGAGAAGAGTGCATTCATGTGTGTTCAGGAAAATGTCACTACATTTATGAGTATGCAATGCATGTGTGTGAGTGGAAATGCATGTGAATGTGTGTGTGTGTGTGTGTGTGTGTGTGTGTGTGTGTGTCTGAGTGTGTTTTGAAGGGTAAGAGTAAGAACTGTGGCAGACCCATGGGTGGGGCCCTCTTATTCTGGTGCGTGCGTGTGCAAACACACACACATACACACACACACACACACACACACACACACACACACACACACACACACACACATATATGCACATTGACATCCACTTCCACACATGCATGCACACACACAAAAATACACATAAACATATCACACACCTACACACACATATGTGCACACATGCACACGCATACATAGACATACATCCTCACACACACCCACACACACTCACACACTGCAAGAGCCATGAAAGCGTTCGTCAGTGTGCAGAGGAAATGGCTTCAGACCTAAATGAAGCGTTTGAAAGTCAGCGGGTTCGCTGCTCTCCCCAGAGCCCACTAATGCCTCATACGCATTGCAAATGCTGGAAACGCTCCCTCTCTCTCTCTCTCTCTCTCTCTCTCTCTCTCTCTCTCTCTCTCTCTCTCTCTCTCTCTCTCTCTCTCTCTCTCTCTCTCTCTCCATCCCTCTCTCTCTCTCTCTCTCTATCCCTCTCTCTCTCTTTCTCTCTCTCTCTCTCTCTCCCTCGCTCCCCCGGTCCTCTCACACTCACTCACGGCACACAGACCTGCAGTGGCCAGGCCAGAGGGAGACGCCAGATGTGCATGACCTGATCCCCTTACCACCATTACCACCGCCTGTACACTTTTACTTACACACGCACACACCCACACATACATACACGCGCACACGCACACACACACACACACACACACACACACACACACACACACACACACACACACACACACATACACACACACACACACATACACAAACACACACACACACACACACACAAACACACACACACACACACGCGTGCACACACACACACATACATACACGCGTGCACGTACGCACACACACGCACACACACGCACACACACACACACACACACACAGAGGGAGAGACGTAGACACTTATACAATCATATAAAGACATTCATACAGAAATAAAATGCATTCATAAAAACATGCACACACACACACACACACACACACACACACACACACAGACAGAGAAAGAGAGAGAGAGAGAAAGTGAAAACTAAATTGTTTTCCAGGTTGACAGATTGAGGAGAGCAGGAGAGAGATGTGGTGGAGTCTGAGCTGTGCTGAGCTCCTGGAGGAGAGACGTGGCTGCCTAGAGGTGTGAAATTCCACAGCAGAAACGGCCAAAATATTGCTGTTATTTTTACCCTCAGTAAACTCTCCGAGTCTGCCAGATTTCATAGCACATTTGTATTACACCCTCTCTTGCTTTCTCTCTCTCTCTCTCCTCGATATCTCTCTTTCTTATTCTTTTACTTTTTGCTTTCTCTCTTCCTCTCTCCCTTGTGTGTGTGTGTCTCTCTCTCTCTTTCTCATTCTTTTCAAGATATTCATGGAGTTGAGAAGTCTGTCGCTATCACCGGTAGCTCAGGAAATCGGTCTGGATATGTTCATATTTTAAGCAGGAAGCAGACATTTTGCATGGCAGAATTCATGTGTCTCTCTTTAACCAGAGCAGAAGAAAGCACATCTGAATGGGTAATGGAAATGCAATGGGAATGCTCTTCCATACCAGAATGAAAGAGAGAGTGAGAAAGAGAGAAAGAGAGAGAGAGAGAAAGAGGACAGGTATGAAAGAAAAGATTGATTCAAAGAGAGAAGGAAAAAAGAGAGTTCAGAGGTTTATTTAAAAGGAGAAAAAGGGGAGAGAGGCAGACAGACAGACGGGAAATGGTGGCGAAGTGAAGACAACTACTGGTCTTTTAGTGACAGTCTGCGAATAAAAAATGGAGAAATGGAAAGGAAAAAAAGAAAGACAAAAAAGAAAGACAGGGAAAAGATGGAAAGAGAGAACAATGAGTCTGAGAGAGAATGGAAGTTGGTCTGATAGAAAGAAAGCAGAGATCCCTTGTGCCCGCCAATGATGAATGAGTGTGTTGAGTTGCTTACTCTTGTGATGACATGCAGATGAGAGCAGCGTGTATCCAGCTAGGGCGACAAAATATGCATGCCTGTGTGTGTGTGTGTGTGTGTGTGTGTGTGTGTGTGTGTGTGTGTGTGCGTGCGTGTGTGTGCATGTGGTGTATTGTATATGTGTGTGTGTGTGTGTGTGTGTGTGTGTGTGTGTGTGTGTGAGAGAGAGTGTTTCAGTGGCTGGCTCTGGAATGTTAAGCCAGCCACAAGAACAAGTTTTCATAGCCTGAGAAGACAGAAATGATTCAATTTAGCAACTGGCTGGAAAACAAATCTGCTTTGCCAGGAACCGAATCAACACAATGGAGCATTACTGCAAATACACAAGTGCAGCTCTGATGGAAGAGCTGTTTAACTACAAAATAAATACTAAACTTCAGAATGTATATTTCATCCATTTGGATACAAAAAATAATATGCAACATTTGATATTGCATGAATAAACAAACTTAAGTTAAGCTAGTTTTATTTAAATTAAATAAAATTAAAAAAAACACCATAACCTACTGTCATTCTAATTTCTCATAGACATTCATATCCTTTAACACTAAGACAAAGTGAAAGAAATAGTGTTTCTAAAAATTCCCAGTCCCCATTAAGGGTCTAAGAATTCCCAGTCCTTTCTAAAAATTCTCAGTCCCCACTAAGGGTCTAAGAATTCCCAGTCCTTTCTAAGAATTCCCAGTCCCCACGAAGGGTCTAAGAATTCCCAGTCCTTTCTAAGAATTCCCAGTCCCCACGAAGGGCCTAAGAATTCCCAGTCCTTTCTAAGAATTCCCAGTCCCCACGAAGGGTCAGTACGCAGATGGGTCATCTTCTGAAACGCACAGCAGTCAAGTGAGGCCACCGTGGCCCTCCCAGGCCCCAGGGCCATCCCTGTCCTTATCACACGTGGTCATTACAGTGCCGTTATCTGATCTCAAAAGGCCTCTGACATTTGGAGGGGACGAGATTCAATTAGTGAGTAGAGAGTCCAGACATTGTCTCCATAGCCCCGTCTGTCTACTGTCTGTTTTTAAAAAAATATTCCTACAATCCACCATCAGACGTGCATCTCTCTTGTCTGTCTCCAATGAGAGACATCTGAAAGTGTGTGTGTGTGTGTGTGTGTGTGTGTGTGTGTGTGTGTGTGTGTGTGTGTGTGTGTGTGTGTGTGTGTGTGTGTGTGTGTGTGTGTGTGTGTGTGTGTGTGTGTGTGTGTATGTGTGTGTGTGTGTGTGTGTGTGCTTCTGACATGAGAGTGTTTGTGGGTCAGGCTTGATTCTGCTTCTGTTATCAGTTCTGTTCTGTTCCAAGTGTGTGTGTAAATCTGGGTGCCGTATTTGTCTCTGCCCTCTCTCTGTATACATTGTGTGTGTGTGTGTGTGTGAGACTGTGTGTGTGTGTGTGTGTGTGTGTTCCTCTGGACAGCCACGGTTAGCCTGGTTTCTGGGTTAGCATACCAATCTGCTGTTCTTTCCGCTGTGAAACTCCACGCTACCCTCACCACAGGAAGCAATAGGAAATAATTACAGAGTGTTGCCGTGACGATAGCAATCGGGGCTGACCCGGCACAGTGTGACCCAACCGGGGACAGGAAACGATTCACGTAACCATGCCAACCCAAGTGGCATGGCCCGGGCACGGAGGTCTTTAATTGGCTGGTGGCACGGATGGCAACGCGCTCGGAAGTGGCCGGGGAAACTCTGAAAGGAGGAAGGTAGCTCTGCGCACTGCTGATTTTATACTGTTTTCAGAGGAAAACCCCCAAGAGGAAAAGACTTCAAAAGCACATTACAGGCGGCCAACTTCATTCATTTTTAGAATCCCAATTACAGGATAGCTTTTAGCGTATTTTGCATTGCAAATTCACAGCAGACTTCAGTCACACTTTATTTGGGTAGTCAATCCACAAACTATGTACAGGTACTCAGATTATAATAAACTATCGGTTGACACTCTGTCAACTACAATTTATGGTTATGGTTAAGATTTGAGGTTGGTGTTGGTTAAGGTGATGCTTAGTAAGTGTTCAACAACATTAGTTCTGTTTTTTTATCTGTTTTGGACACTCTGTGGGCA
>NC_085011.1:11339846-11342737 GCF_963854185.1 Sardina pilchardus
CAGATTCCCTCATTCCCTCCAGTTTGGCAAGGGGCACCGACACAGATTAGTGGATAACAATGATTTATATGCTTTTCTGTCTCTCTGGGCATATGCATGTCTTTGAATGCGTATGCCCAAGTGTGTGTACGTGTGTGTGTGTGTGTGTGTGTGTGTGTGTGTGTGTGTGTGTGTGTGTGCGTGTGTGTGTTTGTGTTTGTGAATACATGACTCGTGTCTGCTGTTTGTCTTCTTGGGGGGAGACGAATGGTGCCATTTTGTCTGACACCCAGGTCAGGGGTCAACCAGGCTGTTGTGTAGTTTGGGGAAAGGCTGGCTCCCTTCAGGCAAGTGTGTGTGTCGTCCTGGTTAGTGTCTCTGTAGCACAACTGATAAACATGCTAGTACAAGCACAGAACAGGCACCCGGTCAGATAACACTTCAATGCAACCAGCAGTAGGAGAACCAGTTTTTTTGTTTTGTTTTGTTTTGTTTTGTTTTGTTTTGGTCACAATTCCTCTGTCAAAAAACAGCTCCCAGTCTTTGGTTCTATTAGGATGTTTGACAAATGACACCTTTCCCTTCAGGAGAAACCAGCTATTTTGGCACAAGAGCTAGACTTTCAGATGTAACAGGTGCTGCTGTAGGTGTGTGTTATTTTGGTGCGTGAAAGAGGTGTTCGGTGAGGTAAGCGTGAGAGCTCTTTCTTCTTCATTTAAGTATTACTGTCACTTTCTTTTTGATGTTCAGATGCTTTTCTCTTTATTTCGTGTTTTTACAGAGTTGGAAAGTCTCACCAGAAAATAATACAGGAAATCCATCTGGAAATGTCCACATTTCTAATAGTTTATATGACATATTCAGTGGCTCACCGACCATACACATCGCACTAAAGACTAGACATTGATAGGGAGCAAGGGAAAAAATTCTAAAACATCTACTACCACTACTATCTACTATATACTGTAAAAGGAAAACTCTTACAAGGAAACTATGAGGAAAACTCTTCATGTGTGCATTATAACATGGCATTTGCCCAAGACAAAAATAGACAACTGAAATGATCTTTTTAAAGGACTGTTTAGGAGAGGGTTCACAGCAGAGCAAAGATGACTGGACGGAATAACCTTTCTTTCTTCCATGTGTTTATCTGTTAGTGCAGGCCTCTATCAGACAAACAGACAGACAGGCAGACAGACAAATTATGTCCTTATCTCTTCTCAATGAAATTCTGTTTAATTCATTTAAATAATGTCATTTATTTATAGAGCAAAATGAACAATGGACTCGGTCTCCTGACGCATCACAGAACTCAAGCCCCCAGAGACAAACCTCACATTGAACTGGATGAGATGTTAAGCAGAGTCAGAGCTCAGTGGATCATCTGCCCCAGCCTTGAAGAGACACAGTCCCAGCCAGAGTCAGTTTCACTTAGCCAGAAAAGGCTACTCTCCAGCCCCAGCCACTGATAATAGCTCTAGAACCCAGACCACAGCATTCTGATTTGGGATCAGCGTGACCTGCTCTAGGATCCATGCCTCCTACAGAGCGACTGCACAAATTAGCAGGGTGATGCGAAAATAAAGGGAATGAGAAAGGGGGGGGTGGGGGGTGCCATGAGACAATCCCTTTGCAATTAAGTTGCAAGAGAGAGAAAGAAAGGAAAAGTTAATAAGGAGAAGCCAGAGGCAAGAGGTGATCAAATGGAGAGACAGAAAGAGAGAACGATGAGTGGAAAGTGGGAGGCAGGCAAGGAAGAGAAAACCATAAGAAAAGTAAGACCAACGTGACAAAAACTTTGACTCATACCCATTTGATTCAGTGTCCCACTGACTAACCATCTGACGAGAGGATTTCAAAACCGACCAACTGCAACAGCTACAAATGACACGTACGCTATACTCAGAGAGAGAACCTAGGGCATGTGGCCAGATTTGCATTCAGGGAGAAAAGATAGAGAGTTTGAAGAGAAGGAGAGGGGGAAGAGAGGGAGAAGAAGAGAAAGAGAGATATGAGAAAGATCTAATGAGATTGAGAGGGAGAGGGAAAGAAGGAGAGCACACGTTTTTTAGAGGGGAAAGGAGACAAGCAGCCAGAGAAGGGGAGTGAGACATTTTTACACTTCTGGTCTTGTTTCAATCAGCGCTCGCAAAACACAGAAATCAAGTCTATTCGTCTGTTCCACTGACACTTTTCTCAGCAAACGTTTACAGACCCTGGAGCCTCGCTGGCGCAGAAACGCCTTCAACGCAGTCATCCAATCATTAAATCTTACGGCCTGAGTGAGCCTTTAACGCGAGGCGCAGGCCGTCTTCTTTCAGGGTGAATGCACACAGAATCGGTGAAAGCATTCCCCATCGTGTGGTTAACATGGAGGCTAATACCACTGAAAAAAAGTCAGGTTTCTGACTGTGGAAAAAGGGGGGGGGAGAAAACGATTCGTCTGTGAACTCAAGCACTGGCCGAACTTCCTTGACAGGGTGTAAATGAAGTCTTTTCACCTAAAGATGTTTGCTCAGTATGTTGCACCAATATTTTTTTAGCTTTTGAGTTGGAATCGGAGGAGTTGAAATAGAGGCGAGCTTTGACAGACATGAGAGTGAGCGAGAGAGAGAGAGAGACAGAGAGAGGGAGATGGAGGAAGGGAAAGAGAGAGATAGAGAGAGAGAGAGAGAGGAAGGATGAAAGACAGAGACAGAGTGGAGGAGATAAGTCAGAGACCTCATTTCTCTCTTTCCTCAAAAAAAAAACGTATGAAGGAGGAGTAGAGAAGATGGAGGAGGTTTTCCGCTGTGGTTCAAGAGCGGCTCTGTTGCTCTCCTCCGCTGAGGATCTCTCCATTCGTATTTCCATTGCTCTTTCCATCCCTCGCTTTTCCTCCTTCTCTCTATTCCTCATGTCCTTCGCTCACA
>NC_085011.1:11345437-11355437 GCF_963854185.1 Sardina pilchardus
TGCACAGGAAGTGTGCAAATGTGCCATTTAATGAATGTATGATTTAAATATACACACAAACACATTATTTGTTAACACACACATACATACAACACACACATATATGCACAGATTAGATATAATCTGCAATGGCTCAACATATTTAAGACTATTCTTTATGATACAAGTGTGCGCACACTCTCTCTCTCTCTCTCTCTCTCTCACACACACACACACATATATGCACATACACATAAACCATATGTCTCCTCTCTCTCTCTCTCTCTCTCTCTCTCTCTCTTTCTCTCTCTCTCTCTCTCTCACACACACACACACACACACACACACACACACACACACACACACACACTGATTTAGGGGTCAGAGGAGCTGCAGTTCAAAGCAGAAAAGGAGTGCTGTGTTTTATCTGAGAGCTTCATTCAACCAGAACCCTTAATGCCCCCAGAGTGCCTGTGGTGGACACACACACACACACACACACACACACACACACACACACACACACACACACACACACACACACACAGACTCCTATTTGGAAGAAAAAGAGTGTGCATAACATCTGCAATGCTCCCATTATCACCTCACAATGACATATTCCATCCAGTTGTTAATATTGATATGATATACATGTATGTTAACTCATATGTCCTTAATTTATAGACTAGATTGACACAGAACTGCTGTGTGTGTGTGTGTGTGTGTGTGTGTGTGTGTGTGTGTGTGTGTGTGTGTGTGTGTGTGTGTGTGTGTGTGTGTGTGTGTGTGTGTGTGTGTGTGTGTGTGTGTGTGTGAGTGCGTGTATCTGCCTGCATTGCACGGTGTGTTGAATAGATTGAGTTTTCAGAAAGACCCACGGGAACAGGGCTGTCACCCTTGACCCTTCTCTCACAAACACACACTCTCTCTCTGACACAGACAGAGAGAGAGAGAGAAAGAGAGAGAGAGAATGAGAGAATGAGAGAGAGAGAGAGAGAGAGAGAGAGAGGACACCCATGAGCATTTGATTTGCTCTGTGCAGCCATGTTTGCAAGGAAATGATCAGCCATTGCGTGCGCTCCATTGACTCTCCCCTACCTACACTCTGCAATGATGATGATCATGATGTAGCAAAACACATCAAAAGTTCTGTATTTATTTGATAAACATAAAGGTATACAACAGCACACAATTATTATTTATTTTCCAGTTTAAAAATATGGACAGAAATATGACATTGACTTGAGGGCAAATAATAGGTCTAGTTATTTGGATAATCAATAGATTCATAATATCTCCACAATATAAATGTGCCTATTCTGGTTTAATAAGGTGGCTATATAAAAGTATTATTATTAACTAATAATAATACAAATAATAATAATCATCATCACCATCATCATAATAATAATAATAATAATAATAATAATAATAATAATAATAATAATAATAATAATAATAATAAAGAGGTGTGTCTTGGATAATAAGTGTTAGTATAATTTACTTCTTGGGTTAGGCCTATACGTTACTCTTCCAGTCTTTTTCATTCCAGCATATTTTGGAATCAACAAATATTATCAAAACATGGGGTGAGACACTGCCGATTGTACAGGCTAGGTAAAAATAAATATATAACTAACTTATCGTTAAATATCATGATTTTATTTCATCACGTTGTAGCCTATTCATTTTGTATGGTTAGCAAAGGGGTTGTGAAAGGGTGTTGGTGCAACTAACCCGTGTTCCCAACAGAGCATATGTTTGTCCCTAAAATAATGAAGTCAATTTTGTTTCGCTGTCTACTCTCTCAAACAATGGCACTGGGCTGCCTTTTGTTTGGACGGTTTAATTGGGGCCGCGTCTTTGTCAGTGCCCCTGATTTAAGTCTCGTTTCATTCTGCCACTCCAACGGCTTCGCTTGGCTTTTTATTCTTGATAGCCAGGAACATTTTTATAAAATATAGGCAATACGACATATCCATAAAGCTGAATATACTAGGTGTGATACAATATAAGGTGCTGAGGAAGATGCGCTGCGGGCCACACATTGCTTTAGATCACGTCCTCGTTGGTGCTCATATCAAATAATAATTCATGTGAATTCGGATTTGAATAGTTTGACTGCTTTTCTTGCGATTTAAGAATAACAGAGGATCCCAGTACAATTAATCTGCTTCCGTCATTGTCTTGCTCTAGACATATACATACATATATAGCCTACATATACATACATGCATACAATATAGACCTAATTCACACAGAACGCAAAAATAATTTAAGTATGTATGTAAAAAAAAAAAAAAAAAAAACTAAACACTATAAAGTCCCTGTTTTGCAAACGAGTGACGAGTGCCGCAATCAGCCCTCACCTGCCCGGGACTTGCTGTCCACTGGTTCAGAAACCGAGATTGCGGTAAACATGACAAACAATGGATTGAACTCGTAGCCTACATAATTAATGGGACCTACAAATCAGCAGTTTGCAATATAGTGTTGATTTGGGCACGAGTGTTGTCATATCTGCCAGTGTCAGCGTTATGGTTGATGTTTCTAAATAATTCCCACTTCGAACTCTAAATACACACTACTTTCTAATTTGCTAACACCTCGCATTAGTTCTGGCACCTGGTAGGCAAATGTTCACACCATCAGTGTGTATTCGGTCATAAGAAAAAGTGTTATCCGTGATGGTGTTTTTCCAATAAGCATTCATATGCAAATTGTCAATTACGCATTTAGTTGCACTATGGGGCAACGGAGACACTTGCTCCCCGCCACGTCCTTTTCCCATTTACAACAAATAATACGTTTTCTTCACACAAAAAAGGGCAACGGAGGCTCTCCTAGTCAACACTGAATTGAATGATGGAAATAATGAATTTACCTGCAGAATGTTTGGATGTTGCAACTGTTCCATCAGCGTCATCTCTTTCACTATTTTAAAAGAGGCCAGTCGATAACAATCTTCAGCCGATCCATACTTCTTGATGCAGTTGTCCATATCGTGACCTCCAAAATCCACAGACTTCAGAGCTACTGATAAGCTGCTGTTGATGGTCGCCTTGTACACAGCTTTTGTGTAGCCCGAACCAAGGTACTGAATGTTAGTCACATTGGCAATACTGTGGCACCCCAACATCTTCCCGCTGTTGGCCTTGACTGGATTCATCCAAAACACATTTTGTGCTTTCGCACTATTTGACCCAGGAGGCGGCTGTCTGCTTTGAGCGTCTATGTGGCGATTGTCGCGTCTATCTTTGGCTTTGTTGAGTTCCCAGTAGCTCGCCGGCTCCAGATCCATGAGCCGTCTTCTCTCCAGCGGACGGAAGGCGTCTCCGGTAGCTGGCCAGTGTGCTTGCCGTTGGCGGTACCGGAGAACCTCCTCGAGCCTCTCGCGTATTTGCATCTGGAGCTCGCGCTGCCGTTTCCAGTCGCCGGTGGCCGGACGGCTGTTCACCTCGGCGGCGACAGCTGCGGTGAGCGGGTCCCCGACATGAAGCTGCGCGTTGTCCGCGACGCGCTGGTGCTGCCTGCCGTGGTGGTAGCTGCGCAGTCTGTCTCCGTGGTTCTGATGGTGTTCAAATCCTGGAATGAACAATAAATTCATCAGCGTACCGAGGAAGAAAGAAAGGCAGAAGCCAGCAGCCACCATGATCTTCCTCCTCTTCATCCTGTTTATTATTACGAATCACGGCGAACAATATTTGTGTCTTCTTCAATCGCGGCTCTAGCTTTCAGCGGACTGCACACACTGCAGCTGCTTGCGGTTGTATGGTCCAGCCTACGGAGTTTCAGATAGCGGACTGTACTCCGATCCAGAGGAGGATGTGAAATGTCATCTTGCTGTTATGATTTACGCCGCCTCGCATTAAGATCCTCCCCATATAAGGTCGATCATGGTGACACTTGACTTGCCGTCTGCAGACCCCTCTGCCTCGTCGTGCGCGCACGGTTAGCTGGGGTCTCCACACACGCTCACACACACACACACATACGCACTCACACACACATGCACTGTACGCGAATGAGTGCGAGTGAAAGAACGGTGACGTCAAGGTGATTGAAAGATCGAATCAGGCAGGGCAGTCGCGCCAGTTGTAGTTCTTCAGCTGCCTTGGCCCATAAAGACCATAGGCAGAACTTCGAAAATGAGACTACGCTACCCTTAGTGCATTGCGTGTGAAGGGATGTTCGCCCTGACGCGAAGAACCAGCTAACCATCTGCTGCGTTGTGAAGCTTGATAGGTTCTGCTTTAAGTTTCAAAACCATGCGCTCGCGGCCTACACGAACCAGAAAAAAATATTCATTTTGTGGATTATATTTGCGTTTTAGAGATTAAGAGATTATGCCCTATAGCCTAAGTAACATGATGTGTATCGTTTTCTGTTTTCCAGTTAGCCTATTGAAGGTAACTGTAAAATCAGATGTACAACTCTAGAACATAGGCTATTACATTTAGTCCAGCCTTTCTTTAATCAGTGATATGATATAGCTAATATTCATCGATTAATACTGACTGTTCGTTTACAATTACCCGATAAGACCTGGCATTTGAGTTAAGACGTTGAAATATTAAACATAGCCCATAAAAATGTTTTATGCCCTCAGCACGCCTCTCACTTCACCGTACTTTGTTCCCAAGTGGCTAACGTGGTCGAAATCCGGAGCACTCTGGCACGTTTAAATTGATAGAACAGGCTATTTCTTCACAGGCTGGGGTTCATATGGGCCTCGCCGTTCCTTGGAAAGAAAAATGTGTATAATTATGTCTCTGGGGTCGGAGAAGTAAAACTTTAAATTAAAAACAGACATAGCCAAAAAGAGAGGGAGAAACAGAGAAATAATACAGGGGCCTTAAAGCTTTGTTTAACGGGACAGAGATAAGACATTCCTCAGCACGGAATTCGCCAACAAGCCCTCAAATGAATCCCGCGGTGTTTGTCTATTGTAAGCACTGTACACACGGACAGTGCCAACACTGTTTCAGAGTAAACCCGCGACGCCTCTGCGACAACATGCTTCGTGAGTTCATGTCGGGGTCATACGGTCAAAGAGTGTGATGAATAATGATGAATGTCGATATTATCCTATAGGCTCTTAAAATGTTGCTTAGGTGGTTGAGGAATGAGTGATTTATCTCCGTCTACAGAGGAAGAGGGGTGAAAACTACGTGGCCTCGAAGGGTTCATTAGCTCAACAAGTCGTCGGTCTGAGGTCTGGGAAACCCGGGTATCCCGCTGGAGCCCCGAACTGCCAGGCGAAATGCCCATGACACGGCTATCCATCAAGCACACATTACCATGCTGTTAGCAACTAATTAACAAATAC
Organism: Sardina pilchardus; assembly: GCF_963854185.1. Lineage (NCBI taxonomy): Eukaryota > Metazoa > Chordata > Actinopteri > Clupeiformes > Clupeidae > Sardina > Sardina pilchardus. Next base: position 11,350,746 of record NC_085011.1, read on the forward strand.
AATCAACGTGGAAACTGAGCAAACAAAGAAAAGTCAGCGGGGAGCAGTCGAGGGTCGGCCGAGGGAGGTTAGCCGAGCCGCCGGGGGCACCCAGTCTGACCACGCATACGACGATAATTAAACCCCTAGCTCCTATCAGCTCACCACGACCACATCGTGATGTTGACGGGCTTTTCTGAGCAATTTAAAATGCATTTTTTTTTAAAATGCATTTAATTCCAAAGAGGATAATTTAAAGTCTATAACCTACCAACCTGCATGTATTATGCCTGCATAATTATTGAATTATAGGCTAATATATTATTTTCTGTCAAACAGCCCAGCTATCTGTATATGCATAAATAGATATATTAATATTCCCAAGAATGAGAGAATGAAATAGGAAATTAATATATGAAGACATCCAGAATTAAATTATTGTGTGTACTTTTTGGATAGTGATGTGTCACAAATATCAGTGTGACATTATATTATATAACCTGACCAGTGAAGTTTTATAAACCATGACATTATTTTAGTGATCATTTGAATATATCTGTTGATCAAAAATATTTTTTAAACTTTGAGGCACGTGACAAAAGGTGTTTGAAGAAAATGATCTAGCTTTGATAGAAATTGCTGTCATATGTTAAGTTTTGCATTTCACATATTTTCCACAGTATTAACTTATCAGCCCTCAAAGTGTTGCTCAGCAGTGGCAATTCCAAAGTCAGGAAAACGCGCTGCTCACCAAAGTTTTGCTCTTGAGTTATTGCCTTGGACAGTTGCTGGCAGAGGCTAAAATAAACCCCGAGTCATAAAACTGTCCGTAACTTGTTAGAGGCTAATTCTACGGGAGATACAGATGGAGTGGCGGGGCATGGTCTAGAAACAGCGCGCGCTCCACAGACCGTCTCCGGAGTCTAGTGGCCCGGGAAACAAATTGCACAGAGCAACCAAAACTGACCCAGCAATATGCTTGGAAACGCTACTTTTGTAATTATCGGGCGGCAATTGTTACTTTAATATTTCCGATCCCCCGGAGAAGGGGACGGGGTCATTTGCATGGGGTAGCTTAGGGCGGTCCGCTACGTGACAGTCTCGGTGCACCCCTTGGGGGGACCAAACACGGATTAATCCAATTTAAATACGTTCATTTTCTTGGAAGACTTTGCTGAGACAATGGGGCAAACAATGTGCTCTCCAGACCGCTGCGCTCCCTGCCGCACGTTTGCATGAGAATCCACTCACAGAGCGGGTAGAGGTGGGGTTGCCGGCTTCGAGGAGTGACCGAGGGATTAACCTACTACTGTGCAGGAATGTTTAGCCCCTCACTGTCCCTTTGTGATTGGTGAAGCTTACGCCCGCACATTAGCGCACTAATCCCCTTGCACTCTATTTTCCGAGGGCGTTAATTATGGTCTGCGAGCTACGTATTAATTAAAACAGCTCAGAGGTGCGCAGGGTCTTTTCAGAAGCCGTCACGCTGAATGGGTTTCCCAGAGTGGCGGGTGTCGGCCAAACTCGTGTCATTTCGCAACAGACAGAAATGTATGAAATCAGAAGTGTAAAGGTGAGCGTATTGCTGCTGTGAAAAATGGGGTGATTTTCCAGGAAAGGCCATATGGTGAGTTATGTCATTGGAAAGTAGGTCAAAACACTGCCTGACAAGGCCAGGAGCAGGCACACTTGTCAACAAACAAACAAACAAACAAACACAAACTCACGCGAGCATGCACGCACCACATGTGTTCATGCTACTGATACGTAATAGCCACACAATGTAATAACCACGTTATTTGAAAATGTTGGGTTCGTGAATACATACATGAAAATGAAATGAATCCAGTGTCCTGTTGACAAGGGTTGAACTGGACAAGAGTTGAGGGCTTAAATGGAGACGTATGTGTGAAGACTGTATGTGAGGCTCTGCCTCACATGGAAGACACTAGGAGAGGCGCAGGACTGGGAAACAGCTGTGCTGCATTCTCTCTCTCTCCTTCTCTCTCTGCTTAACACTTTTACCTCTCTCTCTGTCTCTCTCGCTCTCTTTCTGTTTTACTCTTTCATTTCCATGTACTGGGTCCACTAAACTCTGTTGGTCTTACAAAAGAAACAGAGTGAGGGAACAACACAGGGGAATAGAGAGAAGACAGTCCAGGGTGTGAGAGACTGTTGCTATAAATCCGAACAGCTCAAGAAATGATGGAAGAGACAGCGTAAGAGTAAGAGAGTCTGAGAGCACTGAATCACCCAACTCTCAGGACGTTACCTTGTGGTGGCTATCTTCCAACAGACGTAGCTATATAATGTGTCCATCTTCAGACATTTAACAGACATTTTTTGACATTTGCAGCTCAGGTGACTGGCACCAAAAGTCATATTTTATACTGAAATTCTACGTCGGTGGCCATTGTCAAAGTTCTTGGGTATGCCTATGCCGCACAAGCTCAGCATTAACCAAAGCAGTCTGTCAGTCTGTCTCTCTCTCTCTCTCTCTCTCTCTCTCTCTCTATCTCTCTCTCTCTCTCGGTTCATTTCATATCTCTATGGCCTCACAGCTCTTTAATGTGGTCATCCCTTCACAGCTATGCCTGCCTCTTCTTGTACATGTATGTAAAGTGGACTGGCTAGTGTAGGCTAGTCAGACCAAAGCTGACTTTATTGTTGCTTGTTACAGCGCCCATGAGTATTAATGTTTCTTTTTGCCTTCCCTATAGACATCTGACTTTGTGTGATGACTATCTGAATGCAAAGCCACCTAGCTCAAGAATTCAAAAACAGTGTGGCTTTCAGGAGCTCTCCGTTTATGAACTTTTGCACACAGTGTGAATGTGACCTTGTGTTTTTTTAGTGTGTGTGTGTGTGTGTGTGTGTGTGTGTGTGTGTGTGTGCGTGCGTGTGTGTGTGAGAGAGAGTGCGTGTGTGCGTGTGTCCGAAGATGGATATCACATAAAGGTTATATAAACATGTGTATTATTTAAGAATATCTCCTCCACAGGTGTTCTGATCAAATCCAGATGGATGCACATACATACCTTTATCAAACCCATTCAGTCATTCACACACACATATGCTCAAAACACACACAAACACTCACACATAAACTCACACATACACACACACACACACACACACACACACACACACACACACACACACACACACACACACACACACACACACACACACAAAATCACTCATGTACAAAAATGTCCACATAGGCCAACACTCACATTCAACATATATCCACGCACTGACACACACGCGCACACACACACACACACACACACACACACACACACAGAAAAACACATAGGCCACTCACACCCATATGTATACAAGCCTCACAACAGCAGCGTCCTATCATGTCCATGGCACACCAACAGCAGCAGCTAGAGGCGGAGGCGGTGACATGTGGCCGTTTGTGATCTCTTGTGACAGTGCTTACAGAGAGAGAAAAAAGGAAGAGGCTGTTAGCGCGCCCGCTCACGTGTTAGTCCGATGCTCCTGCAGCTCGCAAACGAGCAGATCTAATTAGCCGTCCACTCCGGTCATGGAGCCGGACACAATGGCAGCGTCTGTGCTCGCCCTGCTCGTCTCTGCGCTCCCCCCACAGACCCTTATCTTGTAGTGGGAGAGGTGACTGGCAGGTGAGGATACTATAACGTGGGGGTTTGTGTGATGTCTGCCGACCGTCGCTCCTGAACAGTATAAGGGAGGATAGAGTTTAAAAGAGGCCGCGGCGCAAATGATAGAGCCAGCCTTTCATGGAGTGCATTTAACCTTCAAGAATACATTTACTACTGTGCATTTGCAATACATTATGGTAAGAAAGATTACTACTGAAGTAGTGTTCGTTCCTCAACAGTTCCTCAACAGTCCGACACATGCTCCCTGATGTTCCTCCTGTCAGTGCTCGCTATAGCCACAATGCCAACCGGAATACGGAGTTAATATTTTAACTGGAGTGGGTTAGGTCAACTGGGAGCCTGTCCCACAGTTCTAAATGCACTGCTTTATACTTCCTTCCCCCAGAGATGTTAATGGTGAACTAGCTGAAAGCACACACACACACACACACACACACACACACACACAGACACACACACACACACACACACACAGACACACACACACACACACACGCACACACACACACACACACACACACACACACAGTCTCAGTCAGGTTAGTGGTGTGTTGAAAAGCAGCCCAGGTAGTAAATGTCAAAGTTCTTTACTTCTGCTTTGGTTTAGTTGACTGGAGACATCAGACTGCATCTAAACCTCTAATGGGACGCATTACATTTTATGTGTCTGAAAAGGGAAGCCCTTTTTATCCTTCGAACTGTGTGTGTGTGTGTGTGTGTGTGTGTGTGTGTGTTTGCCTGCGTGAGTGTATGATACACTTTTGCCCTAAAGCCTTTCAACAGAGTCTGAGGGTTAAGGGAGCTGAACAGTGAATAATGACACAAGGAAAGAGCAAGTGAGAGAGCGAAGGAAGGAGGGAGAGAGAGAGAGAGAAACAGAAAGAGAGAGACTGCTGTTTAACGCTCTACAGGTTGACATTCCTCTACCCAGTGTGAACATATGAAGTGTGTGTGCGAGAGAGAGAGTGTGTGTTTGTGTGTGTGTGTGTGTGTGTGAGAGAGAGAGAGAGAGAGAGAGAGAGGGAGAGAGAGAGAAAGAGAGAGAGGGGGATAAAGTGAG
>NC_085011.1:11360437-11375437 GCF_963854185.1 Sardina pilchardus
CCAGAAACAGGAGGGGTCATCATAACCAGGCTCTCCCCAGACAGGTGCAATCTTTCTGGGCAGAGATGCCTGCTGTGCGGACCCTGCTGGATCTCCCCCTGATAAAGCGCCCCCATTGTTTGTAGCTACAGTATATACGATGTCCAGACAAAGCAGTATGAATAATTCCCAATATAATAGCCACAGTATCTCAACAGCTGGAAAGGGCTGTAGGTATAGCTCATTCATACATTCAGTCATGTTACAGCCGTGGAACAGTTTTCTGGGAATGAAACCTTATCAGCAAACCAACCCAGTGACGTCACCACTACACTGTTGTAAAAATTCTACTTTCTAGGACTTGTTATTTCTAAACCAGTGTCCCTGACATTATTCAACCGGTTCCGATTGATAGAGTGAGAATCAACATTTCAAACAAAGAAAACTTCTAGTGTTTCAAGTCCACTTTAAGACGCACAAAGAACATATTGTATTGTATAGACTTAAATCAGCCCGACAGTGGATTAATTAGCTACAGGATAGTGGCGTATCAGCTTCAACTGTATATTTCCCATATGTTGTACATCTGCAGTTGAAAAGAAAACCAGATTAATTTGATCCTATCTAAACATTGTGTCTAACTGAACAGCCACATATCAACAGGGCATCAGGTGCAGTCTGCTGTGCTGACGGAAGATTCCCATCACCTCGTATTGCGCGCGCGGGTCCCAGTTAACAAGACTAACGTATCATTTCATGTAAAGACTCGCCTTAATGTAAACACACACTGCATGGGGAAGAGTTCACAGTGTCAGGAATCCTGGAAGGGCATTCGGCTGTGCAGTGACGTAATGCAGTGTGTTTGTATCTATAAATGTTCATTACTCATCACCAGGGTGAGAGTCACAATGCACACACCTCTTATGCAACAGCCTGTAGGAGAAGAATGACTTGCTCTCTCCCTGCGGGCTGTTGGCTTCAAACACAGATATGATATAGCCAGAGAGCTATATCATATATGAGTGTGTGTGTGTGTGTGTGTGTGTGTGTGTGTGTGTGTGTGTGTCAGATGGAGGAGGGGATCGAGGAGTTCAAGAAAGAGGGTAAATGGAGCGGGAATGTAAAAATGTGTAAGTGAGAGAGAAGAGAGAGCGAGGGGGGGCGGGGGGGCGGGGGGGGGGCAGAGGAGAAGAACGCATTACAGAGTTTGAAGGAGAGAGAGAGATGGCGTGAGAGAGAAAAGAGTTAAACAGTATGAACGAGTGAGCAAGAGAGAGAGAGAGACAAAGGCTGAGATGGAGACAGAGATGGATGCTGCACAGCTGGGGGAACCCAACCAGCTTCAAGAGAGCGAGGGGTGGGGGGGGGGGGGATTTTGCGGGTGTGTGCTGCATCCAGTGTCCAGTGTCCACCATTCGTGGAAGGCATGCTTCCTATCGCCTCTGCCTGACAACCAGGGAGGGTGTAATTACACCCCCGGGGCCCCCCCAGAGAGGGCCGGCGAAGCCGCGGGAGCCCCGTAGGGGGTCGGGCCCACCGAGGGGTGCAGAGAGGACAGCTCTCTGTTCGGGGGGGGGGGGGGGGGGGGGGGGGAGGAACGGTTCTAACAGGCGTGACGGTGGTGGGGGAGTACCGCAGCGAGACGTTAATAGAATGTGATCAGAAAACATCTCTCACTTGCTCGCTCACTCGCTCATTCTGATATGCACACACTCTTTCTACCTCACTGACGACCCCCCCCTCTCCTCCTCCCCAATACACACACACACACACTCTGTTTCTCTTAGGAGACATCCACAGCTGGCTTACACATCAACACACACTTTTTTTGCCACTGACTCAACTCTAAACCATACACACTTTCTCTTTGTCCACATATCTTTGAAAAGACGCACATGCACACATGCACGCCACTACCACCGTGACCACCACCATCACCAAATGAGATCTTTCTGGCAGATTGGAGAACCCAGGTGAAGTTAATTTGTCGCCTCATTCAAACAGTCAAAACAAACTTAGATGGATCCATCCCCTCCTCATTAATCATGCTTAGGCTAGCATGCAGAGCACTGTTAATTCAACACTCTGTCCACGCCACAGGCACCGCAAACTGCATTAGTGTGTGGCATTACACACAGTTACATCATGAGATTTAACAGTTGAAAGTTACAAACAGGTGTCCTGCAAGCTGTTGGGCATTGCCTAAGAAACTGGACACGAGACAGTACGATCGCCGGCACATTCCATGATCCAATTTATTGGAGCTAAAGAGATATTTAAACACAAGAAAGCAAGCAAACAAACCCACGCAAGAGATGAAATTGGAACGGTGCGTGCACATCTCATAGTCTATAAACGTACGACTGTGTTATTTTAAAAATGTCTCGAGGCACCTCAGGTGCAAGCGATGTGCGATTTGTTTTTCTTTTTTTGTTCCATGACTCTCTGAACTCCGCCATGTTCCCTCAAGTGAAGGCCTGATATGTGCTTTATAGAGCTGAGGAACACAAAGGATTGTTGGAACAGGACCTCCTCTCGTGTTCTCAGTATTAACATATGAATATGGTGAACAGAGGATCCTGGGAACATAGAACCCTGGGAACATCAAAATGTATACCACTAAGGGTTCTACTGATAGCTGGGTCGGAATGAACCTGCCTCATGAGAACACCTCAATCAGGATGAACTGGCCCAATCCAGAAATGATGATTGGTCTGTTTCCTGAGACTAGCTTTATAATTAGCTGGGTTTATAGTACAGCTTTGTGCAGATAAACCAACATTTTGAACAAGTCGGGAGAAAAGCACAATTGCGAATGGTCTGGATTTCAATGCAATGCGATTACTGGTAAATATGGGTTTTTTATCCTCTCGTGATGACAAGGACGTTTGAGTTTGGTCTCAGCTTTGGTACTAGGGACACAACAACCTTCTCTTGACTTTTGAAAAAACAAAACAAAGTACAGTCTGGATAGCATCGATGCAAATGCATTTCACAAAAACAGAGAGAGTGAAATGTTCTGAATGTCAAGAAACTATTATACTGAGACGTTTGGAACAAGCAAATGCACACCCGGTCAGATGGAAGAAAACGTGCCATAAAAATGTCATCGCCGGCCGATCCACACTAAACGAGGAACACAGAGGCTTCACACATCGGATGCTGAGAGGTGGCATTAATGCACAGGCCAACGACACAGCTGAAAGCCATGAAAATCAGAATCGGAGTCTCCGTAATTGAGAACGCACAGAGTTCAGCGGCGGTGTGGCCTCGGCTAGAGCCGTGACAGTTATGGGACATGAAGCCGCGTCGCTGCCAGATGACATCACCACCTCTCTGTGATGTCTCGCAGATACGAGAGTGTAGAACCGCTGGACCGAGCCCAGACCAGAGAGTCCCTTCTTAGGAGCGTTCTAAGAACATTCTAAGAACGCTCCTAAGAAGGCCCCTTCTCTCCCCTCTGTGGATGGCCACACATCACATAATCAACTGTGATGTGCTGGACCGGGCCGCCGTTTAATAGATGCCAAATGAACGAGCGCCCGAGACAGGGGGGAGTGGATTCGCTCAGCGCGGCGGCGGCCGCGCGGTGGAAGTGAGCTGATTGAAGAGCCGTGCTGTGCGCTGCTCGGAGAGGCCCGCAGTGAAGGAGCACAATCACACGGGATGTCTCCCTGCATTAGGGCCCGCCGAGCCGCTAATGCAAACAGAACCGGAGGCCTGCTGGCGGTTCATCTCGAGTGCAGCGTCCAGGCTCTGGTCTGTGTGTCTGTGTGTGTGTCTGTGTGTGTGGTGAGTGGGTGTGTGTGTGTGTGTGTGTGTGTGTGTGTGTGTGTGTGTGTGTGTGTGTGTGTGGTGAGTGTGTGTGTGTGTGTGTGAGAGAGAGAGAGAGAGTGTGTGTGTGTGTGTGTGATTCTATTTGCCTGTACATTTTTACATGCAAATAGAATAGTTTCACAGAATATATTTCTATCATAGTGTATGTGTGTGCGTGTGCGTGTGCGTGTGTGTGTTAGCCTGTGTATGGGCAATGATCTCACACTTATGTTGGTCATGACTCTATTAAGTAAAAATACAGTTGAAGCGCCAACATGAATGTGAACACATTTCAGGAAAAGGAGGGAGAGACCTAGGGTGAAACAGGGAGAGAAACGGGTATCTACTGTCTGTCTGACACATTCTACATGGCAGTCCATCGATTCAGCCCAACTGCACACCTCAAACACAGAACTCAGTTTGTGTGAGACTGCCATACTCGTCTAGTCTGGCTATCACCATACTAAGCTCAATCTGTTGTGATGAAACATTAGTCTGGGGAGTCTGCGCTTTATTTCTACTGCACAAGAGGCGTGATCAATGGGCATCGTTCAAATGACTCTTGTACGCTTGGATAGTCCTTCAACCAATCAGACCAACGATCCGGTGCGTCTTTTGGATCAGCTAGTGTGTGAAATCCAAATTCGCTGGCAGGTCAGGCAGGGTTCCCCCGGCCTAATACTGGTCTCCTTCTCTCTTCCACTGTGTTTGTCTGTGTTCTATCTTTTCTTGTCTGTCTCGTTCCTGCGCTCCCTTGTTGCCCCCCCCCCCCCTTTCTCCTCTCTGGACGGAGGAGGCAACAGAAGAGTCTGGAGAGTTTCAGGAGATCCCTGCTGCTTTCACAAAGTCAACCCATGTGGCTTGGCAGGAAGCAACGCAAACAGGCCCATTAGCTGGGGAGTTATGGCTGTATTGTGTTCGGCCTGCCGACTGCTGACTGGCTGAGCTCCGAGAGGTCACGGGGGTCATGGAGGGGGTCAAAGGACACGGTGCCTGAAATGTCAGGTGACATAAATTCAGTTCTATAGCCTCCCTGTCCATCACACAGGGTGCTTCTTTTAGTTTAACATATGAGGCTGGACTCCAGAGTTGACCCATGCATGTGGGGAAAGCACTGGGCACCAGTTTCTCAGTTCCACTCTGTCAAAACAAGGGAAAGCCTCTCATAAATTCTGTCAATAGTGAGCTACAAATGGTTGTGTATATTACATATTTCTACATAATACAGTATATGACATATTACATCATATTTGTTCAGTTAACAGACCCTATCATCCAAATAGACTTGCAAAACTGCCTACTGCATAGAGGCCTGCTGCATGAGTCTCCTGGACTGTTGTGTCCACTTTCGTGCTTGCCCAATCAAAACAATTTTAACTCACGCATAAATCCTTCTTTGTCGTCACATGCTGGTACTGATTCCCTAGTGCAACACCCAGCTACAGTAGGTCCGTGTAGAGACTAATCACATTCACAATAATGGCAGGTTCAAACACACCTGGCTCCACCAGAAACAAACGAGCGAACAGAGAGCCTTCCATGCACGTAGCGTATTGAGAACTCCGTAGACTCACTGCCCGCTACAACGTCCCTCTAAAGGTCATCTGTTATAAAGGTCAGTCATAAAGCCAGGGATTCCATCACCGATGATGGGTGTGTCTGGTTGGGCTCTGGGCTGTACGTTCTTATCCCACCATCTCACTTCATATAAAAAGTGCACTTGTTACAATGTAATTACACTATTAAGGACAGTGTATTACACTGTGAATGATAATGGGCACTAATGGGAACTTATTATAGATCATTTTACTTACATTTACACTTACGCAAAATGAGTAGTCTTCATATCATAAAGATATATCTAATAATTGCCGGGGAGAGCTGTCATATGAGCTATAGCATTTGTGTCCCTCCCGTGCGAGCCAGTATGTCCTCCCTTGCTGCACTGGCAGTGGCATGGTGGCTTTCCCACAGGCCCAGAGCTAAATGAGACGTCCTCTCTGGCCTCTGCTGCTGATGTCTCTGTCTAGGGGCGCTTGGGTCATGTCATCTGCCCTCTCCGAACGCCTCCCTCCCTCCCAAGTGCATTCCTTCTTCCTCCCAGGAAAACACAGTCATTTCAAGTGAACAGATTGACTAGCTTATTCTCTTGGGTGTCGAATGATCTCGGTGTAATGTAAGCTGCCAACACTATTCACTGGGGTGCCATTGCTGAAAATAAATCCAGGGGTCCAGTAGCTAATATGACTTAAGCAGTCAGACAGTGACTAATGTGTAACTCTATATTTTTTGATGCTAATCTCACTGATATTTTCTTGTGATATGATAAGATTTTTGTGATGTGATAAGAGATCTCGGGTATAATGCGTAATGAAGTGGTTGATATAAAAACAAAGTAACTTCAGCACTGCAGTTCATGTCCTATTCATGAGGCCTAATGCAATATCACTGTGAAGTTAATTATTCAATCATTGAGTGTAGTCTGATTGTTGAGCAGTGGGGCATTTTCCTCATTGTTTTATTGCTCTTCCCTTTCCAAGAAAACCCTGTCCTAAGGGGGGAAAAGAGAGAATTTGTGTGTGTGTGCGTGTGCATGTGTGTGTGTGTGTGTGTGTGTGTGTGTGTGGTGTGTGTGTGTGTGTGTGTGTGTGCACGCATGTGTGAGAGAGAGTGAGAGAGTTAGTGTTAGGTAGTGCGTGTGGTGTGGGTGTGCGTGTATGTGAAGGTGTGTGTGTAGCTAAGCGGGTGGGTAAACACTGGGAAAGCTCTTGTCCCTGGCATTCCCATAGCTGCTGGGCAGTGGAGGAGCATTCCTGGGATGCTGGAGGCGTTGGGCCAGGGCTGAGTAAACACAGAGCTGTGATTTACTGCAGGGCTCCGGCCCCTGGGTCCCATCTCACTCCAGCACACAGCAAGTCCCATCTCACTGAACCAAATCAGACCTTTAGTTCTCATCATACGGAACCAAATCAGACCTTAAGTTCTGTGATAAGTTCCTTAACTGTGATATCAGACCTTAAGTTCCCATCTCACTGAACCAAATCAGACCTTAAGTTCCCATCACACTGAACCAAATCAGACCTTCAGTTCCCATCTCACTGAACCAAGTCAGGCTTTTAGTTCCCCTCTCTCTGAATTCAGTCAGGCCTTTAGTTCCCATCTCACTCAAGCCTACAGTCAGACCTTTAGTTCCCGTCTGACTGAATCAAGGCAGAGCTGTCATTCTCTTTGGTAAGATGGGACAGAGAGGCCGGATAGGACACCTGCAGTACAGTTCTGTGTTTATAGTCAGACCTTTAGTTCTCCATCCATATCCATTCTGAATTCAGACCATCAGCAACCCATCCTCCCACCTCAAAACAGGCGTTTAGTGTCTGGTCGCTATAGTCTCTTCTATCTCTAGTCAGGATGGATATCTTACTATGTTTCATACCTACAACATAACTGTGCAAATGCTCTGATAAAAGGTGTTGTACATATGTGACCCTGTAAAGCGGAACCAGTCGTTTCGGTAAAATTCAATAAATTAAGTTATTGTGCTCACGTGAACGGCCATAAACTAAGCTTTCCAACGATATGTATGTCGAGGGTATTACACAAACTATCGCTAAGATAACCGCATCCAAAGTTGACATGGTTCTCCTGTCACGATATGCCAGAAGAGGAGAAATCACCTTTTTAAGCAGCACGTGCACAACGGGAATGACAGCAAATCTGTTGAATCTTCGCCGGGTTTAACAGTCAAAACGTATGTTTTTCCGTGAAATGCGTTCACGATATGAAACTGTAGACTGTATACAGTCAAATTATGCGAAAACGTGAAATTCAACATTTTAACCAGGAAGTTTGTTATTGTTGATTTTCTCAAAATAACGTTGTGCACAAAACGACTGATTTCGCTTTGAATGGTCACATATGTCCAATGCACTGATACTGCAACATCACAGAGTCACATTCATTGGAGGCCTATTGCACTGTATAGGTCGGTCTTTGGTATTATTTGCCCTCAATGGTGGTTTCCAGGCAGCGCTGCCTTCAAGGCACTACTCCCTTCAGTTTAGGGGTAGGATGAGGGTTGAGGGGGTTAAGGTTAGGAATAGGGTGAAGTTAGTGCCTTTTAGGCTGTGCTGCCTGGAAGGTGCAGTTGGGGGCAAAAAACACCATTGAGCGTATAGGCTAGGTCTCTTTAAATCCGGAGCCTGTTGCTGCTCATAACATACTTGACCAATTCCTCAGTTCTTTTACAGGTTTCTCATATCCAATCCCTTCAAAGGATAACTTACCAAAAAACGTAAGCCACTCTATATCACAGCTGTATTTATTTCAGATCAAAGCCCTCCGGTTAGCTTTCCTGTTACAATATCCCTCAAATTAGCAGCAATAGCAGCAGGCTACTCTGATTACGCTAATCTGTAGCTATTACCACGGCAACCCCGCACAGCTGTCCACAAAGCCTGAAGAAATTCCTTGTGAAGAAGGGACTAATGGCAGACTGAATGGGTCAGATAGAAACCATTAGCATGACTGTCACCTGATCAAACACACATGCCTTCTCTTCCTCTCATGCACAGACTAACACACACTTATAAACTTTGTCAAAAACACAGATATACACACACACATAATGATGTGCACTGACAACACACAGAGCTTAAATACGTACACATCTAAATGTGAAAAATACACATCCACACTGTAACACACATGTATACTCAAGCTCAAAGAAAAAAACATTGTATGCAATACACATGCACACACACACACACACACACACACACACACACACACACACACACACACACACACATATATACACACACAAACACCACGCACACCACAGTTTGTGAGTGTTTGTCAAGCTGTTCGTCATTTTTCATCGGGACTGAAGACACTGAAACAGACAAGACAACCCAAAGCAAACACTCATTAATCTGCCCAGAGCCACAGAGACGAGTGGGAGCGGTAGGGCCTGTGAGGGCTGACATAGATCTGAGCCATGACACACACACACACACACACACACACACACAGATTGGCCATTGTCTCTGCACGCGCTCACACATGTTCCATCTTTATTGAGTTCCCCCGGCACAGCCGTGACCAAGGCTATAAGATACTCGTAATGGCCTCTTATGTCGGGGTGCATCTGTGTTCTGCAATCTGATCAGACTATGGGATCTCACATCTCTGTGGACGTCATCATAACACACACACACACACACACACACACACACACACACACACACACATACACACACACACCCCGCACACACACGCATTCACAAATGTGTTTGTTTTGCTTGATTTCACATATACACTCCATTTTCACATGCAAATGCACAAATGTTCACCCACACATTCACACAGGGACAGAAACAGAGAGCGAGAGACATCATTTGGTGCTAACCAAATGTGTTTTTGTTGTCATTTCCACATTGTGTTTTTTGTTTCTAGATGTCTCCAGCTTCCAGAGCATGAAAAGGATGAGCGAGTCAAACAGGGTAATTCAGTAGTTCTGGACAGGTTTGCTGCTTGCGCAACACTTTCTGTCTGCAACATCCGTAAACACACACACAGCTGGGATAGCCTCATCTTCCTCATTCTCTTCTCTTTCACACTCTCTCTCTCTCTCTGACACACACAAACACACACACACATGCACTCAGTCCCACAGGTCGAGGGCTGCATAGTAGGCCGGGTCATGGGGGGTCATCTCCTGCCAGGCCTGCAGGAAGTGGAAGGTTTCCTCGGGGTCACCCATCGGCTCCATGTGACTGCGGCCCCCCCATCGTATGTTTAGGCTCCAGGGGTCAAAGGTCATCAGCAGCACAACAGGAGGCCACTCAGCATTGATTGACAGCTACTAAGAGTCTCTTGTAGCTCACTCAAACACCCTGACCCCGGGCCCTAAGTCATCCATCAGCACACAAGCAAACACACACACACACACACACATATTCTCTCTCTCTCTCTCTCTCTCTCAGGATAGGAGAGAATCAGATTAACCATGTCGCATTATGACCTGCAAGTAAAATGATTTGCAAAACAGCACCGCTACTGGTGAGGAGAACATTTCTCCTCAGCCCATAGTGTTTCAATGGCTACAGGGTGAACAAACCATGAGAAGAAGTAGACTCTAGAGGGAGCTCGCCAAAAATACCTGAAACTGCAAAGTAGATTTCCAGGTTTTGTATAGCCTACTTGGACTAGTTGAGATCTTGATTAGAATTATTGTTTATTTATGGTAATAGCCTACGTAACTTTGTTTGGTGTGCAACACTTGTATGAGATTTTATAACAACAACAATGTTTAAGATTATTGTTAGCTTGCTAGCAGTGCTGAGCCTAGCCAGCAATAGCCTAAGTAATGTTGAGGAAGGTTACAGTTTTGCTTGCTAATCACCTTAGCTATTGCTAACAATCTAACAATTGTAGAATCTAACATCTAACAATTGTAATAGATTGTAAATAATCCCGTAGTGATGGTGTGATCAACATGGGATATTTACAATCGTTTTCCTATGAGAAGAGGGTAAGAGCAGAGGTTGGTGAGCTTTTAACTAGGCAGGTCTTGCCATTTCAATCAAATAATTATTCATCTATGTGATATTCTGCAGCAGCCTACACTGCTTATTAACGCTTGATTTAATCATTTGAATGTGGGGTGTTTGACATGGACAATAATGAGATATCTTCCTGTAAACCACTTCACTCCTTTTATGGTTTACTTCCCCAAATATTTGCCACCAGCCAGCACTGACTCTTGTAAATAATATAATAAATAATCATTTCTTGATGTAAACTAATTTGTTTGATTGATCATTAAATAACATTCAACTATTCAGTACCTATTTGTTTTGGCTGCCGACTGAACACTTGTAAATATGTTAATAGGTTTGCCCTGGCTATTCTTCACAACTTTATAAGCTATGTCACCAACTGCCACTGGACTATACAGGTAGTATTGACACGTTCTCTTTTCCTCCTATCTGTTACATAAAATTCATTCATGGGTGAGCGCAAATTTTCCTGATGTTGTGTGAGTGTGCATGTGTAAGTTGTTTGGTCTAACACTTCTCGTCCCTCTAGATGGGTTCGCAGGTTCGGCTCAAGGTGATGCCGAGTTCTAGTAGATCCGGTGCGACTGACCGTGTTTATTCTCCAAACAGAACACTGCAGGAACACCAAAGGAAACATTCCGTTCCTGCTACGCAAACATTTTCAAATTCATTTCCGGGACGTCGAGGTCACTTTGGTGTTCACCCTTCAAAACCAACCAACAACTCGGAGTCTCCAGCGACCCAAAGAATGTTCTCCTTCAAAGGCTCTCCTCCTGTCCTGTTCTCTCAGCTCTCGACTGTATCAGAGCTCCAGTCCCAAGCTGGTCTGCTGGCTCTGGTCCAGACGCTTTATTTGTACATGATATCCATTACTGCATGCAGTTCACAAGCATGGGACTGGACATTCATCACAATGCGCTTTATTTTTCCTCCACAGACGTCATAAAATATGGCAGGACACAGCAGGAGGGAGTCGAACATGAAAATGTCCATTTTGACACTCAATTTGTCTGTTAGGGGTGACATGCATTGTACGGAACATTCTACAGATACATCCAAAGGTGTGTGAGTGTTGAAGTTATGGGGTTAAGACTGTGCCTGATTGCATGTTGGGCAGTCGTCTCATCTTATTCTCTGATCAAGAAAATTAGTTCAGTAAGATCGTAAATGAACATGATAATGCCAAAGAATTTCCATCAAGCAATGAGACTGGATACTGAGGTCACCTAAGTTGTGCACAAGGAAGTGGTTGATGGTTTTGGTCATGAGCATGCAATCAATGTGTAGGTATCAGTCTGCTCTGTATACTGCTTGTTCCAACAGACAGATGTACACAGATGCTCCAACCGATAAGCACCTGTGACCAGACCTTAGGATCAGACCTTGGCATACAGTACTGCACAACATCTGTGTTTGTGCAATGTGGATGCACTTGCACAATGATGTCTCTAAAGTATACTACTGTTGCTGTTCTTGACACAGCAGATACATCTCCCAGAGCACAGACTCAATCAATCATGGTGTTTGAAGTAATATCTCTACAGTATCTGGACCAGGTCTGTGGTTTTCTCTGCTTATTCATAGTCACTCCTCTATAGCAATAGGTACATGCCTTCAAATGTAATCCACTGTGATTCCCTAAAGCATGAAATAAACAAGTCCCATTTTATCAAAAAGTGTAGGTTCAGTAATATGTGTTTGTGAGTGTTTGCTAGGCTAACAAGTAGACTAGGAGTTATGGACATGTGTGCATGTGTATGTGTCTGAGCAGATGGGAAAGACATCAGTATGTATGTTGTCAGGGGTTGGGTTCACTAACTGGATGGTCATAAATATGGTGACAAGAGTAATTCAACTCCAAACTTATATCAGTACTCGCACAAACACACGCTCACATTAGCACATAGACACTATGTAGGCCTACAGAGATATGTGAACACACTTGCACACATAGTTTTGCACAGATACCAGCTAATATACCTAGGCTATATACAATATATAGAGTTTGAACACTGATTTGTGTTGGTCTCTGTTACAGTAATCACTGCCGACTCTGTCTCTAATATGGCTGACACTTTTGTGTTTGTGTGTGTGTGTGTGCACGGGTGTGTGTGTGTGTGTGTGTGTGTGTGTGTGCACGCGGGTGTGTATGTGTGAAGCAAAGAGAGAGAGAGAGATGCATATGGCCTGGTTAATACACTGAAGACATTGTAGTACCCACAGCAGAGAGAGCCTTGAACACTGAAAACGTTTATTTTCACTACACTGCAGCAGGCTTAATTCTTCAGATTATTTCTACAGATTCTTACCCCTACACTTCAATGCACACACACGCGCGCACACACACACACACACACACACACACACTGTTGTCTCTTCATTCTGTTTTAATTGTCGACACTCTATTATGGATGAAGAGGTGGTAGAAGTGAGAACTGACCGTTTGCCGGTCATTAGCGG
This sequence comes from Sardina pilchardus, assembly GCF_963854185.1. Lineage (NCBI taxonomy): Eukaryota > Metazoa > Chordata > Actinopteri > Clupeiformes > Clupeidae > Sardina > Sardina pilchardus. The sequence goes on from NC_085011.1 coordinate 11,373,253, forward strand.
TTGCTAATTAGCTGCTAATTACACACAGTGGGCTTTACAGCCAGCACTTCAGTCATTGTTCGGTGGGGATTTCAGTACCTCGTTTTTGGGGGCCGCTCATTACAGTAATTAGGCCTCCGTGAGGTGAAAGCTGGCTGTGCGGATTAAGCCACCAGAGCAGATTAGAGGTGGCTGTTTACAGTTTTTTCCAATTGCTTACACACAATTTTTCAAACCGAGTTCTTTTTAACAAAATTTAAGCACAGGTATCCAAACGCCACACTCATTTTGCATAATTCCTAGATTCTTTGCAAAATGAAGCACTTCAGTCAAAACAAACACACTTCAGTCAAAACATACACACTTCAGTCAAAACATACACACTTCAGTCAAAACATATACACATATTTGTAAAAATGCTATTAGTTGTCATTTAACAAACACAGTCCTCAATGATCAGACACTATTGCAGCCAGTTTCACACTGCAGTGATAAATGCAAAACACATTTGTAAAAAGAAAAATTAGGAAATAGCATGTGCTAGATTTTTGTCCAGACATTGTTATGTAAGGGATCATTTAGATGTCCAAAAAATAGTGACAAACCCACAACATTCTTCATGATTAGTTCGACATAGGGAAAGTGTACATAAATAGGTCTATAAACTTGCACTTGCACTGTAGCCTACAACACTGAAGACTGCTGTAGACTGAATATGTCAAGTATTTCTTTCAATACTTACAGTATTTCTAATCAGTTACAGTAATCAACCAACAATGAAATCAATTGAACAAATAAAATCTGTAGACAAACAAAAAACTACTGCATAAAGTACATACACTTCGACTCTGAAGAGCAACTACTGTAAAAGCAACAAGACTGTATAGCACACCTGAGTGCTGCGTTTTCAATTTTGCACATGTGTGCTTACACACCTGGTGGATGTGATTATCCAATTCGTTCATTAGTGTAGTCATTGGCAATCTGGGGCTTTGTAATGACAAGGAAGTAACCTCACAATCCTTATCTGTGTCTAAGGTGTGGAAATGTGTGTAGAGTTGTACAAATCACTGTGTGTAATGTTTTGCAAAAAGGGTGAAGTAGACATTGTGTGTAATGTTGTGCAAATCGGTGGAGGTGTTTTGCTCCTTGGAGTAAAATTTTGCAAATTGTGTGAAAAAAAATATTTTAGTGTGTAAACAATCGTAAAAAACTGTAATTGGCGGCCCGAAGCGGTGCACATAACAACTGCGCCGGCGATTTTTTGGTAGCAGCCATTTTGGCTCTGCGGCTGTCGTGGTCCGCTGGTTGCTTGGCTACCATGAGGAGGGAAAATTGCTGGTGCAGGTTCATTATTTCTTTTTTGGTTCCAGTTGAAATGCTTCCCCTTTAATCCCCGCTGGCTGCAGCGGACGCCGATGTGTTCTGGAGGGCCCATTGACCTGTCACACAAGTCCACAGTCTGGGAGACACTCACCAGATATGATGGCATTCTCCCTGTCTGGTTGTCATTACTGCTAAAATGTCTGTGCCGTGTGTGTGTGTGTGTGTGTGTGTGTGTGTGAGTGTGTGTGTGTGTGTGTGTGTGTGTGTGTGTGTGTGTGTGTGTGTGTGTGTGTGTGTGTGTGTGTGCGCGCGCATGAGCATGTGTTTGTCTCTGTGTGTGTGTGTGTGTGTGTGTGTGTGTGTGTGTGTGTGTGTGTGTGTATGTGTGTGTGTGTGTGTGTGTGTGTGTGCGTGCATGTGTGTGTGTGAGAAGTGGGTGCACAGAGGTCATTGTAATTTTGAGCATTTGTAACAAAAGCACAGGGGAAACGGAATAGATTGTTAGTCTGTGCATGAAACCTAAACATAGAAATACAAAATGTGAAAATATTCTTTTCCTTTCTCTTTCTCTCTCTGTCTCTCTATCTCTCTACCTCTCTACTTCTCTACCTCTGTACCCCTTTCTCTTTCTCTCCCCCACCCTTCGATGTCTCTGGCTCCAGCCTGTTATTCCACAGTCTCTCGCTCTCTTCCGTTCTAAAATCTCCCCTTCCTGTCTGAGATCCCGGCCTTATTAAAGCATTATTGAATTAGGGCCTGTCTGGTTGGGGCCTGACACCCTGGGCCGCTGTCTTAGCTCATCTGACCGGGAATGTCGAGATGGGAATCAGAGATGATTCCAGGGAAAACAACAGGAAGATCTTTCCCCCCTTGCTCCAAC